>NC_135497.1:472712022-472988865 GCF_052857255.1 Amblyomma americanum
GTGCCGCTCAGCCCGCCGGCCCTAAATGGCTGGTGGATCGGGCGTCATGTGAGGCACAAGCACGTGGACTCCCGGACAGGAAGGAGACCACTCTGGAAGATTTTTTCTTTCCTTTTTTTTAATAAAAGTTGTTTTCATCCATGTGCGAGAGCGGGACAGCTGACTGAAACCAAGAAGATTCTAAAGCGAAGCCGATACAGAGGTGAGGTCCTAGACACGGACGCTTCGTCCTAAAAACGAGACTTTTCCCAGTCGCTCGAGCGCGCGGCGAATCCGAACCATGCGTCCCGAAAAGGTGTATCCAGACGGCGGGCCTCGGACTGGCCCGGGGACCGGTCACTTGGGGTGGACCACGCGTGGCCCGGCCCGCGAGAGCATCCACACGGCGGTCTAAAACAGCAGACGACAGAGAGGGCCACTCTCAATCCCATAGCGCCACTGGCACTCTGGCTTGCTCGCTGCGCTCTGGTTTGAGGGTACGTTCCAAAATGGAGGCCGACAGGAAGCGAAGGCTTGCTGCATTCACCTTGGCGATATGTATTGATGATGAAGAAGATTTGTGTCTTCCAAAAAGGCGATGTTGGCAAAAGGAATGGGTGTATCGGAAAGATCTAGGACAACAAAATCAGCTTTACCAGGAGTTACTGTTCTCTGACCCGGGGAATTACCGGCGACTGCTTCGTGTCACCCCGGAGCAATTTTAGCAGTAACTTTGTAGGCTTCACTTATCATTGTGCAGCATCAACACTGCCATTCTCCACGCTTTCGTGTGTGCAGGGTCACACACGAAGTGTTATAGCAAATTGCATGCCGTTGATTTTATAGTTAAAAACGAATCTGCAGCCTTTTTTGCACTCACATTAGCTGCAGCGACAACAGATGATGCGCAAGCCACGCCGTTAATTTCACGCGCTTGTATTAGCTCACGCAAAAACTGCATGCAGCTGTAATCTTTCTAACGAAAAAGACGAACCTCTTAGCTGTTAGAACCTGTAAGTGCTTGAGGTGCATCGACAACTGAGCGATGCGCTTCATGACATAGTAAGCGCGACGTAACGACACGTAGGGCCCCTCATGCAGATCAGAGTTGTATATATTAGCATACATAGTTCTAAATAGCGGTGCTGCATTTTTAATATATTTGTTTTCATTTTCCAGAAGAGAGCCACCGCTCGTTGAGTCGCCAGTTCCGGCTTGGTCATTCCACTGTGAATGACCTCAAACCAGAAACGTGGAATGCAATCTACGAAGAACTGAAAGGCAACTACATCAAGACCCCAAAAACAGAGCAAGATTGGCGAGAAGTCATAAAGGGGTTTAGTGATCGCTGGTAGTATCCTAATTGTGTGTGTGCCATGGACGGTAAACATGTTGCGATCCAAAAGCCCCCAAATCTGGGTGTATATACTACAATTATAAATGTCTTACAACATAATTATTTTTGCTGTAGTAGATGCAGCATATAGGTTTATTTACCTCGATGTCGGAGCACCAGGATCTGAAGGGGATGCCGGAGTGTGGCAGACGACGCCTTTGCAAATTGCATTGAAAAATAACAGGACCAATTTACCCCAGGTGGTAAAAGGTGGCATGTTCGCCAGATATTCTTCTGCCACCTGTGTTCGTATGCGATGATGCCTTCCCAATAGGGAAGAACCTGATGAAGCCATACGGAGGCACTGCGCTGTCATCCGACCAGAGGGTCTGCGGCCTATCAACATGTTTTTTGCCTGCGTCGCCTATTCTAGATGCTCCGCCACTTCTGGACGCAGTGGTCGATTCCGTCTGGCAACGTGGGACTCTGACTGCTAATCGGGCGGTACGAACGTGCGCGCCTTTCGACGCCCCTCTGGGCCACTGCACCGCCACTGCGATCCCACGCTCACCACTGATGTATCTACAGGTGCTGCTGCTGATTTTCCTGGGCCGGCCATGGACGATGCACAAGACGGAATGCCTCAACGATACAAGCTCCCAGCTCGGCGCGTGTACGTCAACCGACTGCGGCCTATCAACATGTTTTTTGCCTGCGTCACCTATTCTGGATGCTCCGCCACTTCTGGACGCAGTGGTCGATTCCGTCTGGCAACGTGGGACTCTGACTGCTGATCGGGCGGTACAAAAGTGCGCGCCTTCCGACGCCCCTCTGGACCACGGCACCGCCACTGCGATCCCACGCTCACCACTGATGTATCTACAGGTTGGTTACTATGACGCTTATTCTTACCGTGACGATGACGTCTGTCTTTTAGCGGTGTCGTGGCCACCTCATGTTTTAAAAAGTTTCCGCGCTGGTGTATCCTATTTATAGTGTCTGCTAGTTTTGGGAGGCGATGTCGAGCTAAACCCGGGACCCATGACTAGGGCTCAAGAGGAAAAGCTGGACCTTGTGGCTGGTTCCATCTTACGCCTTGAAACCAGCAATGCAGTCCTTCAAGACTCTGTCAACAAAGTGCTTCAGATTCACGCAGACTTAAAAATTGACTTAGAAAAACTAGCAAAGCGAGTTCACGATCTAGAGCAGAAATTTGCAACCGCACCATCTGCTGAACTCGTGGGGAACAGTGACAAGGGTCTCGCAAATGTACAGGCAAAAATTGACGACCTTGAAAATCGCTCTAGGCGATCCAATGTTCTATTTTACGGTATAGATGATCCAGAGAAGTCGGAAACTTGGGAGGAGTCTGAACGTCTCGTAAATGACTTTTGTAAAGAAAAACTTGGGCTTACTGTTGAATCTGTTTCCAGAGCACATCGCGTGGGCCGCTTTTCTTCCGAGAAAAAGCGGCCAATCATAGCCAAATTTTTTAATGAAAGGGAAGTTGACACTGTCATGAGCCGCGGCTATAAGTTAAAAAACACTAATTTAAACATCTCGCGCGATTACTCCGAAGCCGTTCGCGAAAAGCGACGGAAGCTTCTCCAGTTTTCAAAATCTATTAAGAAAGATGGGGATAAAGTGCGACTCGTTTTCAACAAGCTCTTCGTTAACGATGATCTTTACATGTGGAACACCAACGAAAGTCGAGCCATTCTTGTATCAGGGCGCGAGGATGGCGAATGACGTCCTCCCTCCGTTTCCGTTAACCTGCGTTCATCGACCACCTCACCTGCCAAATTACATTGTGGTAATGATAACGAATGGCTGTTTTTGTACACCAACATTAGAAGTGTTGTAGCTAACGGTATTGCACTATCATCTTTCATCAATTCATGTCAAGCTTCTTTAGTGGTACTAACTGAGACGTGGCTGAACGACACTATTCATGATGTCAACATCTTTACCAGTGCATACAATTTCAAATTTTTTCGCTGCGATAGACAATTGCGAAGGGGGGGCGGTGTTCTCATCGCGATAAAGGAGGATTTCATTGCCACACCTATCGTTATCGATTCTTTCCTTGAATGTGTTTGGGTTTCTTTGAAGATGGTGCATTTCGTGTCATCATCGGCGTTTTCTACCGTCCTCCCGACATGTCTGGTGCGTTTTCAGATGAATATCATCGGGTGCTCAGTGAAATGTATGCACGTTTTCCCAATTCCGCAGTTTTTATATTTGGAGATTTCAATTTTCCAAGAATTAATTGGTCAACACTTTCCGTAGTGGACACAGATGCAGAAACACATTCTTTTCTCAGCACTTGCCTTGATTTTTCACTAGCACAACTCATTAACCAACCAACACGATCAACTAAAGCCTCTTCCAATGTACTTGACTTAGTTCTCACAAACAAACCTGATATATTTTCAGGCATAACTCATGAGGAACGCATCTCTGACCACGATGTTATCACTGGGTACATTAAATTTCGCACTAGTAAAAAGATAACTACTAAAAAGAACATAAGATGTTACGGCAAAGCAAATTTTGATGCAGTTAATGCAGAATTATTAATGTTTTCTGATAAATTTTTGCATGATTTCTGCTCTCGCTCTATAGAGCGGAACTGGATCCTTTTTAAAACTGCCCTGAATGATCTCATCGACCAGTTCATTCCCATGTTAACCCTTACCTGTGATAGCAGTTCTCCTTGGTTTACCGTCTTCGGCGGCTGAACAACAAAAAGAAAAAACTATACAGACAGGCAAAACTGAATGGTCTTGTGATTTCACATGACAAATACAGAGCATGTGAAAAGGATTATAAGGCACTATTAAAATCTACTCGGCGCAACTTTTTTTTCTCATGACTTGTCTTCCATGCTGAAAAATAATATTCGCCGTTTTTGGCGTGTGGTAAACCCAGTAATTCGACCTGACATCAATCTTACAGATTCTGTTGGTGTTCCCATCCCTGATTCAGAGTGCGCTCAACTTCTTAACGATGCGTTTGTAACTGTGTTCACAGATGAAGACATTACATCTTTGCCTACATTAAGCGCACTAGTGGAACTAACTATGGACGAGATAGTCATCAGTGAGCCTGGTGTTTTATCTCTACTAAACAATCTCAAAACATCTTCTAGCGCTGATCATATGGGCTACAATAATAAAATTTTAAGGAATACATCACATAGCATTTGTTCCATGTTAACCGCATTATTTTCCCAGTCGCTATCAACTGGCACCATTCCTAACGACTGGCGCATAGCTAAGATAATACCCATTTTCAAATCAGGTGATCGTGCTTCTCCGCTTAACTATCGTCCCATCTCCTTAACAAGTACAGTTTGTAAATTACTCGAGCATATTATACATACTCAGGTCATCAACTACCTTGAAGATCATAACATTATCTTCGATCATCAGCACGGTTTTCGCAAGGGCTACTCATGCGACACCCAACTTGCCGGTTTTATTAACGATATTCATGCACTGATTGACGCTGGTTTCCAAGTTGACGCAATTTTTTTAGATTTTTCTAAAGCATTTGATCGCGTTCCACACCAAAGGTTGTTGCTTAAACTTTCCCAACTGAACATTCACCCTAATATTATAGCATGGATAGCAGATTTTCTCTCATCTAGAATTCAGTTCACATCAGTTAACAACTCTAATTCATGTTACGCTAATGTTACGTCTGGAGTTCCACAAGGCAGTGTACTGGGACCTTTACTTTTCCTTATCTATATTAATGACTTACCCAATTGCGTGACGTCCAGAATCAGACTATTTGCTGACGATTGTGTGCTTTATCGACGTATAACCTGTAACACTGACAGCCAGCCACTGCAGTCTGATCTTGAAGCGATAAGCACATGGTGTTCTAATTGGTTAATGCCTTTAAATCTTTCCAAAACTAAGCTCATGTCTTTCACTAACAAGCAACGTATTCCTACCGCCTACTTTCTTGATAACAATAGTGTAGAATTCACCACAAGTTACAAGTATTTGGCATTAACCTACAATCCGACTTATCATGGAATCATCATATTAATCTCACTCTTGCCTCCGCTAACCGTACTTTCGGACTTCTCAAACATAATTTAAAAGTGGCCGCGACACATGTAAAAAAACTAGCGTACACCACATTATTCCGTCCGAAACTCAAATACGCGTCTGCCATTTGGGATCCTCATCAGAATTATATCATCAGTAACATTGAAGCCCTGCAAAACCGTGCTGCGCGATTCATCTTTTCTGATTATTCATGTTACACCAGCGTCACCTCATTGAAGACTAAAGCCGAGTTAGATAACTTAGCACTGCGCCGAAAAATTTCCCGTCTGTCACTTTTCCACAAGCTTTATCACCATCCTTTCCTTCATGATGAATTCTTTCAGCCACCGCCAGTTATCTTTCCACGTCGCGATCATCCTTACAAAGTTAAACGCATTAACTGCCAGTCATTCCATTATGCCTATTCTTTTTTACCACGCACAATAACCAAATGGAACGCTTTGCCATCAGAAATTGCCACTGAATCTGATCTAAATAAATTCCAACATCTTATGCACTCATGTTTCAACAACTAAAAAGGTATTTTTTGAGCGTTCTTTTCTTCCGCCTTGTCTTCTTTTTATTTTATATATTTTTTTTGTACTTCAGCGCACCTTTTCCAGTGTTGTCTTTTTCTTTTTCTAGCGGTGCTGTTATTTATGCTCAAATTTTGCTGTTATGTGCATTGTTGCGACCCTTTCTGTGAATGCCTATTTATGATTAATATTTTGTGATTTCTATTTTATTTTAGTGCAATATCTTTAACCTTATAACAATGCTTTGTACTTACTCCCCCCCATGTAATACCCTCAAATGAGGGCCTTTGGGGGTATTTTGAATAAATAAATAAATAAACTACAGGTAAGCCCTCAGAATTTGTGAGTACCTCTGTGGTCCTAGCTGCTCCGTTGTGTTGCCACATAAGGTGTTGGTACATATGCCAAACAGCAATGATGGAACACAACAATACACATTATTCAGTCAGTACATGCGTTACTGAAGTAAACATACTATTGTACAGATGACCATCTAAATGCTGCATGAGGCCAGTGGTGGAATAGTGAAAGTATCTCTTGCGCCCATACAAAATGGTGCATCAGAAATCACAAATCAGCCGCAGTGTGCATTTGTACTGCTCGATGCTCATTTCCATAACTGCCAACTACACAAAAAATTGTGTGAATTTTTTCTTTTACAAAGTTTTATTATTTACATAAAAAGTGTTGTCATTGGCAAGTTAATACGAAGTACATTTTGGCATCTCATGCTCTGTGTTAGGTACAGAAGATAGGATTGTTCTTTGCCGTGCTGCATATGCATAGTGGCATATATACCGGGTGCAGTTTAATCTGCAAATTAAGGACTGAGAGGAGTTTGCCTGCCGAAGCCACTCCAAATTATTACAGTTCTGACCAGATGACGTGCAGTTTTGAAACTTTCAATCCCCTCATTCTGCTTTATACAATTCTCCTTGTGCAGGTTGTCCAGAGCTCGGAGGGTTGCCGAGAATGCCATTGGCATCCTTGCAAACCGTTTTCGGTGTTTGCACACCGTAATTGAAGCAAAGCCAGACAGAGTTGTGCCCGTAGTCTTCGCTGCATGTGCTCTGCACAATTTCCTGAGCAACGACAAGCAAGTCTCTCCAGAGCAGCCTGCGGAGGACACTGATGGGCATACATTTTTTGGCTTGCAACAGGCATCACGTGGACGCCCTAGTGCTTTTGGTGCTGCTGTGCGTGAACGGACATCCTCATATTTCAAGGACCGAGGTGCAGTGCCATGGCAGCAAGACGCAGCTTATCTCAACAGCCACCTCAAGAGATAGTGCCTTGAAAACAGAACATTCCTCCGGTTGTCCTCGTTTTTTTATTAAACATTGCTAACACTTTCACTGCATCGTGGGTCCCCAGTTGGTGACGTCCTTTATTTATGCTGCGTGGCCATAAATACTGGGTCACATGATGAAGCCAATAGTCAGATTTCAAAGTGAGGTCTAATGAGGAGGAGGTCACAATAAACTCTGTACCCCGGCTTCATCCTGAGACATATTGTTAGAGGCCGCACAGCACTAATAAAGGACGTTACCAACTGGTGACATGCAATGAACGTGTTAAGGTGCTTCTCAGTCACGTCAGGAACAAGTGCAGTGCCGTGACAGAAAACTGTCGTCAACCACCTTGCGCACAGGGTGTGCTAAACAAAAAAGCATCCAACCGGATGTCATTATTTTTTATTCAATCATATCAAGGTGCTTTTCGATCACCTCCACAATTTCTTTCTGGCATTTTATTTGCCTTGCAGGGTTCATGCGCCTCATCAGTGCAGCAGCGTAGTTTCCGAAATGCGCAGCTGCATCATCAGCTGCAGCGGGCCTTTGTACAGCATTGGCCAGGGTCTCCAGAGCTGTTTGTCTCTTATTGAGAATTGAATTAGCCATACTACTTGGCCTCCATTGCCTCATTCGCTTTGAAGGTGGAGTTAGTGCGCTATGCCCACTGTTCTAGGGCAAAGGTGCACTTGCACTGCTTGCAGCTGTTCCTAATTGAGAAAGTTCTCCGTGATTTTCTGCGCCTGCTGCATCTGGCATACAGCATCCCGTAAGGCTGGATGTTTCGAGAAGATATTTCTCAGGCTGTAATACAAGCAAATAGCATCAAGGTTACCTATCGAATAGCCGGGAATGCAAAAATTGGACAACAGACTATTTGTATATTGACAAACCTCATGGCAGTCTGAGTGAAACTCGCCTCCTCTTTTCCCCCATTCCCCTTTTTGCGCCTGTTTAGTGGCACACATGTTGAATAAATAAAAGTATCAGTTTCATGTCAAAGAAGGACTCTTATTACTATTTTTTATTTTTTAACAATATTGCAGAGTCGTATGCCTCCAAGCAGGAGTGAGCACAAAAAATTACATCAATAAATGTTACACCACACCACACAATAAGCATTAACTTCTTCACATCAGGGCATGAAGTTAAACAAATGCATTCAGATACAGGAGTACAAGAACATCATGAACGCATTTTTCTCAGATTCGCATTTAATGCATCAATACTGGGGCCATTGACAATATGTCTTTATGCATGATGTTTAGAGCTATAGCTTTGGAGTGAATACACCGCTGCTAATAAAAAAGCAGTTCTAACCAAATGTGGCAATTAAATATGATTTCCAGCTCTTACGACTAAAAAGCTGGTAGGCTGCAGGAAAAATTTCGAGTACCTTTTTTGCAATAACAAACAAGCTGTGAAGTAAGTCATGCAAGACATCTGCAGCACATACGAATCTGACCACGTTTTTGTGCATAATCAAGTGTCGATGGTATATTGTGGAATATACGTGCCACTACTGCCTCTTCTTCAAATGCTCCTGTGGCATAGCGATGTCCTGGGCGCGGCACAGCGTCCAAGAATTTGAAATAGCGGAAAAATTTTCACTTAACCACATAGCTCTCGTCTCGTGCTTGGCCACTTTTTCTTTCGTCAACCTTCTTCTTCTCCTTCCTGTACGTGCTCCGCTTATTAGCGAACACATTTTTCAGTCCCTCTGTAAAGAAAACGAAATACAATACCACTCGTTGCATAGAATTGTACATGAATACGGCATATTATGCACGGTAGATAAAACGTGGTCCGTGCAATTTTACTTCAACAATATTGCAAATCGAATAGGATATGAAAACGGCAACGAAACATAACATGAGCTCTTTTCACTCTACGTAGCACTATTATACCAAAAGAAGCCGAACCGCACACGAAGAGGTACCAAAGAAATTCTTACCCACGCTGTATGGTCCGTGTGCCGGATGCTCGGATGACATCTGCTTGCAGATGCTGTGCTACAAATGTTCTTTTTGGGACACATCAAGAAGTCATCCCGGCTGCTGTCCCACAAAGTTGGAAACTGCTGCACTAACGCCAAAAAGTAAAATGTGGCGTCGTCCGACCACGATGCCATGATGATCGCAGCAACACGGCAGAAAAACAAGTCGTCGGCGCGCTGCAGTGAGCTTTGGATGACGACGATAGTGATACGACTTCAGAAATTGACCAGCGTTGTGCTGTTGCCAGAGGAAGTGACAGTAAACCCTCCAAAAAGTCCGTGGGCCGCCGCCAGAAATAAAGCTCTCGCATTTCTCCCCCGCTCGAGGCCGCGGACCAGGCACGGACCCGACAGACCGGAAGTTGCACCCCACGCGACGGCTAGTCCGCGGGCCAAAACAGGTCCGTGGTCCGTCGTCTGGATACACCTAAAGTGGACCAGCAGCAGTGGCTCAGTGGTTAAGGCGCTCGTCTAGTGTGTCGGAGCACCCGGGTTTGAACCCGACCAAGGCGGCTGTGTTTCAATGGAGGCGAAACGCAACAGGCACCCCTGGGCTATGCAATGTAAGTGAACCTTAACCATCCCCAGGTGGACGAAATTAGTCCGGAGCCCTCCACTACGACATCTTTTTCTGTTTTTCTTCTCAGTCTCTTCTTTATCCCTTCCCGTAACAGCGCGGTTCAAGTTCATCGAGGTGTAAGGCAGATACTGCACCACTTCTTTTCCTCATAAAGTAGTTATTTTGAGGCCCAGTACCCGGGTTCGAACGAGAGTGCGGCGGGCGCGTTTCAACTTGGAAAACGCGATTGCCCTCACCGCAGTGGCTCGAAAAAATTGCGCTAAATCGTGCCAAAATACGTGCGCTTTCAAAAGCACGCAGGCAAAGCAACCTCTTCTGTGCAAACAACTAGTCTAAAAAAAACTGTCCAGCCAGAGCGCCAAGGGTAACCACGTTTAGTAAATAATAAAAACTGACATGGTAATTATTAATGATTAGCTACAGATGTCGACTTGCAACTAAAAGCATAACTGTAATGGAAGAAAGGTAATTATAAAAATTAGTTATTCACGTTACTACTTAAAATGATTCACTGGTTTTCTGGTGTACTCCGACATTGCTAATACTACTCCGCAAAAGACACAATTTTAACCTAATATGCATTCTTTAAAAAATTACTTACAGTCTTCCCTGTAATACCTGGTATACAGACAGCCTTGTAAACTAATAATTTTGCAGAACACTCCCTCCCACGAAAACATATCAGCCAGTACGCTAGATGGCGCTGTTGATGCGTCTATTCACTGGTGCGCCATGCAGTCGTCAACGCGGATAGGCAGAGGAAAGGAAAGGACACATTTTCCGAACTGCAAGATGCATTAAAAGCGACTCTGCGCAGCTCCAGCTAGTTGAAATAAAACTGGCTAAACTTAGCTTTACAGAGGACTGCAAATGATGAAAGTCCTCGTCGCGGTCCTGGTCCGACGCTCGGCAAATCCTTCGCCAACAATCACTACGGTCAGTAGCACGCGCTGGAATGTGATACTGCGCGTGAAAGGGGGTACTGTCTACAGTCCAAGCAGAAACGAGTAAAAAGTGAGTAACCTGTCTTCCAGCGCACAGGTTTTTATAAATAGGTTTGCTCTAGAGGACAACTCACTCCATTTTTTACTCCGTGTTCGGGTTTTGAGTGTACCCCGCCGACCGAGTAAGATTTGAATTTAATAAAGAAGAAAGAAGGCAAGTTGCAGCGTCCTTGGTAAGATAACGAAACTGAAACTGGCAACTGTTAACGCTAGAATCTTATCCGCTCAGGCTAGTCTAGCAACCCTAGACTATCTTCACCATTATCAACTTTAGTTGCCTTCTTCAGGTAGACCTCCGCTCTTTACGGTATCAACGATCTAAAGAGTGCATAAAGAGTATCTAAAATGATGTTTGCATATATTGAAATCCACAGAGTGAATGAAGTGGTTTTTGTTTAGTTCTTTAATGTGTCATACGGCAGGCAAATGAAACTGTAGTTCATTTTTCTCTTGTCGCGCTTCATTTATCGTCAAAGAGCAAAAGCGCTGCTGCATGTTTCGCTAGCTAAGCTAAACCGCAGTGAAGTACTGACGCACCTCACATTCACAACCGAAATGACATCCGCTTCCGGCGTTTCGACCAATCAGGTGCGGCCTAAAATGACGGTATTGAAACTGATTAATTCTGGGATTGATGGGCCTGATGTATACGCTAATAGATAAAGGGCGCAATGTCATCATCAATACGAATAAGATCGACATAAATCTATACAGCAGCCAGTGTATTAATTACGTTAGTAAGAAAGGCAGCCGTGCACAGCAATTGGATATCGCGCCGGTAACGAAAGAGAAAGTAAAGAAAGCCTTAGGATCATTGCAGAGAGCGAATGCGCTTAACAGGAACAGCTAACAGTATACATCTATTGAGGGAAGGTGGGGAGAACGTGCTAGAGAAACCAGCGGGCTTGTATGCGCAATGTCATTTGGCCCCAAGCCTAGGGGAATCTTGGAGGGACGTTTACATTCCATTAATTCATTAAAAAGTGGACGTCAAGGACTTGAAAAATTACACACTGTTCAGAATACGGTCCTCACTCTACAAGTTACTTATTGAGGTAATTACTAAAAGAATCAGACAACTTAGGCGTTCGTCAACCAAATGAGCAGACAGGCGTTTGCCAAAGCTACTCGAGAAATATTCCTCATCTTTTTTTGGTTTCGATGACTGCTGGCTTCTTTCATAAGTATGCATGCTTGAAGTGTAACGTCGAACGTGCGCTGGCAAACTCTAAGACCATCATTCTCTGTGGGCACAGCTGCCCTTCCGGACATGGCACCGACGGGCCGCTTTCTCGACTCATGGTTCAAAGCCCTGTCGGCGAGCGCCCTCGTGACGTGGGCGGACTAGACCCACGTCTTCTTTAATACGAGCATCACAGCCAGTCCAGCCTATATTAAGGGCATACAGCCGTTGACATTCCTTTAGCCGCACTGCTTGCCATTTTCTTCTATGGTGACGGAAACGTCACGTTCAACTATGGTAGCCTTGGCGTTGTGACTTCCCGGCTGTTACACCTGCATTACACCAGACGATAGGAAATGATTTCGAAATACACCCTCCTGCACCCCAAATGATTTTCGAAACATGTATGTTTTTACGACGTTTGCTTTCTCAACGTTTTAGTTGTGTAGAACAAATACTAGTGGAAATGGCAAAAAACATAAGTTTTTTTCCTTTTCAGATGAGGGAAATTCACCTCATCAAAAATTTTTGTTCGTGCCTGAAGAGAATGAAACAAAGTGCTTCCTGGACTTCAAAACAAACGTTGGTAGAGCTCAATACAGTCTACTATTTCTAATTCAAACTCTCCTAATGGACGCTATAAGATCGTTTAAAATCAAGTTTGTAAAAAAGCTCCTCTTAATTAGAACTCCGCATACTTCGAACAAGTTTTATATCGCCTTCGACTTCAAACTGTCGAGGAGCGTGTGCACTTGACCGCATTGCTGAAAGCAGGCAACGAAATACGCCCCACGCCGGCATTTTTTTTAAATGGTATCATATTGTATGTTGGGTGAATTTACTGTTCGCGATGGAGGGGAAATTGCTCTGCGTTCATGTGACAGCTGTCTTGCGGTTACGCATTATTATACCTTCTTGCGCCGCGAGTTTTCTCACCGGAAATGTTTTTGAGGGAGTCAACGTCAGTGGTGTTATGTAC
Organism: Amblyomma americanum; assembly: GCF_052857255.1. Taxonomy (NCBI): domain Eukaryota; kingdom Metazoa; phylum Arthropoda; class Arachnida; order Ixodida; family Ixodidae; genus Amblyomma; species Amblyomma americanum. The sequence goes on from NC_135497.1 coordinate 472,724,972, forward strand.
CAGCTCCAAGAGCTGCATATGAATCATGCTAGCACTCAATTTAACCAGGGAAAGCATGGCGCAAATTATCTTCTTAATTTGAGGTTTTGTGAAAATAGTACGTGCTTCTCTTCACCTAATCTTTAATGAGTAATATTTCGTGTACAAAATGTTTACACTATCATTTTTCGTTGATGAAGACCACAAAATAAAAATAAAAAACATCCCTCTATGGTTTTCTTAGCTTCAATGCCTGTTGGCATCCTTTAAAGTTATGTCATAACGGCCCATCATTTCCGTAACATTGTCTGCTCGAAGCACAGCAGTATCTCACCTGCGCATTCGTCTTGTAACGCAGAGTACTCACAAAGGAATAAAGACCAAAACTCTCAATAGCGTTCGGCTGCTGATCTTAAGGTCTAAGAAAGAAGTCCCGGCGACGGCGGCCGCATATAAATCTAGTCGAAATAGAAAAACACCCGCGTGTTGCGCGATGTCGCTGCTCATTAACAGACCACAGGTTGTCGAAGATAATCAGAAGGCCTTCACTGGCCATTCATCATCATCATCATCATCATCATCAGCCTTACTACACCCACTCCAGGGCAAAGGCCTCTCCCATGTCTCTCCAATTAACCCTATCCTTTGCCAGCTGCATCCACCCTTTGCCTGCAAACTTCTTAATCTCCTCCGCCCATCTAACCTTCTGCCGCCCCCTGCTACGCTTACTTTCTCTTGGAACCCACTCCGTTACCCTTAAAGACCAGCGGTTATCTTGCCTTCGCATTACATGCAATGCCCAAGCCCATTTCTTTCTCTTGATTTCGACTAGGATGTCATTAACCCGTGTTTGTTCCCTCACCCACTCTGCCCGCTTCCGATCTCTTAACGTTACACCTATCATTTTTCTTTCCATGGCTCGCTGCGTTGTCCTTAACTTAAGCTGAACTCTTTTCGTTAGCCTCCACGTTTCTGCCCCGTAGGTGAGTACCGGTAAGATTATGCTGTTGTACACTTTCCTCTTGAGGGAAATTGGTAAACTGCCACTCATGATCTGCGAGAATTTGCCATATGCGCTCCACCCGATTCTTATCCTTCTAGTTATCTCCCTCTCATGATCCGGATCAGCTGTCACTACCTGCCCTAAGTAGACGTATTCCGGCACAATTTCTAGGCTCTCGTTGCCAATTGTGAACTGTTGTTCCCTTGCTAGGCTGTTGAACATTACCTTGGTTTTCTGCATGCTAATTTTTAGACCCATCGATCTGCTCTGCCTGTCTAACTCATTGATCATGATTTGCAGTTCACCTCTTGAGTGACTCAGCAAGGCAATGTCATCAGCAAATCTCAGATTGCTTAGGTATTCTCCATTTATTCTTATTCCCAACTGTTCCCAATTCAGGCCTCGAAATACCTCCTGCAAACATGCGGTGAACAGCATTGGCGAGATCGTGTCTTCTTGCCTGACGCCCTTCCTTATTGGAATTTTATTGCTGACTTTATGGAGGACTATAGTAGCTGTGCAGTTGCTATATATATCTTCCAGTATTTTGACATAAGGCTCTTCTACCCCCTGATTAAGCAATGCCTGTATGACTGCTGAGGTTTCCACTGAGTCGAATGCTTTCTCGTAATCAATGAAAGCTATATATAGAGGTTGGTTATATTCTGCGCATTTCTCTATCACCTGATTGATACTGTGAAAATGATCTATTGTGGAATATCCTTTACGAAAGCCTGCCTGATTATTTGGTTGATTAAAGTCTAACGTTGCCCTGACTCTATTAGCGATTACCTTAGTAAATTCTTTGTAGGCAACGGATAGTAAGCTGATCGGCCTGTAATCGCAGCCATTAACCGGCCATTAACCATCGGCCATTAACCGCACACCTAATATCACGCTAAACTACACTCTACCATACCATACCACACCATCTCATACCCTAGCATGCCATACCATGCCATACCACACTATACCATATCATACCATACTAGGCGGTCAAGCACAAGCGACAACTTTAGGCACGCCTCTCGAGCACCGCACAATGCATCGTTCTTCGCTGATCGCAAGAAGTAAATTTTCTAATTAGCTGCGCTCTTATTCGCATAATTTATGAGGCCGTCTCGATTCAAAAAATAAATTCCCTGTTTCAGGTTGACCAAGTAGACCAAGCACAAAACCCAGCTAAATACACAAAAAATAAATACAACTGCACCGAGAGTAGAACGTATGGTACGACGTCCCTGAGCTTAGACTCACGTGTTAAAGCCCACTGTTAAATAAATTACAAGTTTATCTTGTGGTGACATGCTGCATCCAGCCATGAGTATGCCTGTCCCGGCCGTCTACGACTCGTGCTTCAAAGCTAGAGCAGCTCTGTAAATTTTTCTCCCACTCATCGCTCTGCAGAATTTAATTGTCTTGTTTGTCTGAATACACAACTAAACAAACCGACTACGCCAGTTGGACTGCCTCGAAGGTAATACTTGTGACCCGCATAACCGGAGAAGGACCCGTGATGGAATAGAACAAGGAACACTTTTATGGCATTTTGTAGTATCGGTCACACTGAACCGACGAAGGAAACATGCTGTCATTGGACGCAGAGCGGATACGTTCACCTATATGATAAGCGACTAATTGTCAATTGCATCTAACCAAGCATATCCATAGAGCTACGAAGGAAAGCTGTACAGCTTCCGCTGAAACATCGCAGCTGAAGAAAATTTGTCCTCATCCGTAGTTTGAACCCGGCACCGCCGGCTCACTAGGGCAGTAGCTCTACCAGTTCGTCAAATAATCTGGAGGTCGGATTTTGATGGACGCAAAATTCTAGAGTCCCGTGTACTGTGCGATGCCAGTGCACGTTAAAGAACCCCAGTTAGTCAAAAATTCCCAGTACTTCATTTCGGCTTCCCTCATAGCCTGAATTGCTTTGGAAGAACAATAGCGCACTTAAAATAAAGATTACAGTATGAATTGTACATTGACAGTAACGAAGCTACAAAACTGAGTACATGGTGTTCAATTATATGCCGCAAACACTGCCGAATAAAGAAAGAAGCACACTATGGCTCTGCTGACAATACTTTCAAATCATAGAGCAAGGTATATCTGCTCTCACGACATTTGAGAGAGGAGAGGTGACTCTTTAGGCAAGGATTTCCAATCGGATTTAATTTTCGCGAAGAATGAAAACTTTTCCGTATTTTTGCGGGCAATTGTATTGACGTTTTTAGTGCGTTTGTCTTCAAGGCATGGCTGTGTCTTTTTCGAAGTAATCCCGTGGTTGAATGCCTGTTTTTCTAAATTTAGAGAGATAAAAATCCGTAGCCCGACAACAATGCTTCTAGCCAACGGTTGAAGAGCTGACTGAGGTAACATGGCGAACGGAGAACCTCGTTGCTTACACCCGATATATATGAATCAAACAGCTAATCTTTGGATCTTTTCTAATTTTCTACGTTGCTTGCAGTGTGTGCGTCTTGCAGTTCACTTGCGTGTTCAAGAGTGGGTCAAACTATGCATTTTTACGTTTGAAACTTAGGAGCACCAGATGAACTGCAAATAATTGTTTTGAAAAACCTAGCTTTTTCCTCGCAGAAGAGCAGATGTGCTCCGTCACAGCATGTACAATTTCCTGGTGCTAGCCTAGCAGTATTCATTGCGTATGTAAGGACTTCTGTGTCCAGTCTCTAGCTGATTAACATGAGCCAGTAGGGATATTCGCCTACGTCACAACATGGACAATTTCCTGGTGCTAGCCTCGCAGTAGTCACTGCCTATCTAATAATGAAAAGGAAAGAGTGTGTCCAAGTCGACTTGTACCAATATGGCCAATATCACTGCTATGGAGAGTAGGAGCGTTATAGGAGAGAGGAAAATTAACCTACACCACCGCGAAGTTCAACTTGAAGTCTAGGTTTATTCATTAGTGCATACACTAATGGTGAACACGATAAAATTAGTGCAGAAGGAGGGACAAAACTCAAAGGATGGGGAATAGCGTCATAGAACAAAGCAAGTAAGGGAGAAACTCAAACAAAAGGAAACAGTGTACTCAGTAATCAGTATAAAAATATGCCTTACAGAAAAAGGAACGGTAACAAAACATATGCGGGGCACTCATAAAATGAAAATAGAAAATTATTTTAGGAGAAAGAAAATGCAATGATTGCACGTTAAAGATCCCCAGGTGGTCAAAATTATTCCGCAGCCCTCCACTACGGCACCTCTTTCTTCTTTCCTTTTCTCACTCCCTCCTTTATCTATTTCGTTACGGCGCGGTTCAGGTGTCCAACGACATACGAGACAGGTACTGCGCTAATTCCTTTCCCTAAAAGCCAATTAATAATCTTATTGATATTAGAAACGAAATGACATCACACAGCCCGTGTGCTGTGCGATGTCAGTGCACGTTAATGATCCCCAGATTGACGAAATTATTCCGGAGCCCTCCACTACAGCACCTCTTTATTCCTCTCTTCTTTCACTCCCTCCTTTATCTTTTACCTTACGGCCCGGCTCAGGGTGCTCAACGATATATGAGACAGATACTGCGCTTTTTCCGTTCCCCAAAAAAACAATAATTGTTATATATAGAAAAGAAATAGCGCAGTATCTATCTCAAATCTCAGCGGACACCTGAACCACGACCTAATGGAAGGGGTAAAGGAGGGGGTTAAAGAAGAAAGGAAGAAAGAGGTGTCGTTGTGAAGCCTAGGGAATAATCTCGACTAACTGGGGATCTTTAACGTGCACTGATAGCGCACAGCACACGGGCGCCTTTGCGTTTCGCCTTTGCTTTCTCTATTAATGCGCACGTGTGCTGTGCGACATAAGTGCACGTTAAAGATCCCCGTGTAGTCGAAATTATTTCGGAGCCCTCCACTACGGCACCTTTCTTTTTTCACTCCCTCTTATATCCTTTCCCTCACGGCTTCAGGTGTCCGCCGATATATGAGACAGGTACTGCACCATTTCCTTTCCCCCAAAAATATTAATTATTATTATTCCATCGAAACGCGGCCGCCGCACCCGTGTTTCAACCCGGGTTCTTCGGATCAGTAGCCCAGTGCCATAACCAATGAACCACTGCTGCGGGTCACTTATAAGACTACTTACCTGTTTTGAACGAAAAAGCATCGCTTTTATTTTATTTGCTTTATAAATGTATTTATTTTATAATAGTTATTTTAATGATACGCCTATTCATTACCATGCAATCCTAAGGCAACGCGTTGTACTACGTTCACCTTTGTTCGCCTAGAAGCAGTGCTGTTTTTTTCATGTTTACGGGGGTTTAGCATACGGTATATTTTTATGTGCACTTTCTGGCCGCCCGTTTCTAAGGAGAGTTCTTATTTTCAATGTCACGAAAACCTTTCTACTAAGACGGTTTCAACGCTTCTGCATTCCGGCTTTATAATTATAATTGGTTTTTTGGGGAAAGGAAATGGCGCAGTATCTGTCTCATATATCGTTGGACACCTGAACCGCGCCGTAAGGGAAGGGTAAAGGAGGGAGTGAAAGAAGAAGGGAGGAGAGGTGCCGTAGTGGAGGGCTCCGGAATAATTTCGACCACCTGGGGATCTTTAACGTGCACTGACATCGCACAGCACACGGGCGCCTTAGCGTTTTTCCTCCATAAAAACGCAGCCGCCGCGGTCGGGTTCGAACCGCGGCGGCTGCGTTTTTATGGAGGAAAAACGCTAAGGCGCCCGTGTGCTGTGCGATGTCGGGGATTTCTGTGTCCTCTGTTAACTGTCTCTTCTCTGATGTTCATGAAACGATTTAACATTGCTTCATCAATTGAAAGCAAGTAATTCTGTTTTTTGTATATCTTTCAAAAGGTCTTAAAAACGATTTTATTTGACTTTTCATACAATGACTACCGGGAGTGCAATACATTGATGAACCTCTTCATACGTTTTTTTTTTCTGATTGGACAGTGCAGCTCATGGAAGCCTAGAATTATGAACCGGCACTATGAATCAGTTGTTTCGAAGAAATCTCATTTCTGGCACAAAATTCTTCATCTGAAATGAGTGAATATGAAAAGATCTACATTAAACCGGAGGGGCATTCCCACTTGGTGATGTATCTGCCAAAATTAACCGAGCAGGCGTGAAATCGGCGGCAGCGGGCGCTCAGTCGAGTGGCGGCGTTGCGATCCCCGACACTGGCCGTTGCTCCCCCCAACCTCCGGTTGCGAGTGCAGACTGGGTGAAGTAAGCACGAACTGTCGCCGCCCATCCTTGGATGATGTGAAGTAAGCAGGTGTAACTGTGGGGAGCAATTTGGCTCCTTTGCAGTGCTGTCATACTGAGCGAGGGCGCAGGCTTCTGTCAGCCAGTCGACACTCGCAGCCGGGAGATGTGCCCAGCGCCAGATAGCAGCGCTGTCTCTACGCTGCAAGCTTCTCAGGCCGCCGGCGCTGCTGCTCGGTTACCTCTGGCTAAGACGGTGCATCACAAAGAGAAACAGAGGATAAGGCAGAGCACGTATTCAACTTTGCCGCCCATTTAGTGCTGAGTGTGTCTGCCTTTCTTTAGTTATCTTTCTTGCCGTTTAGTAAAAGCGTTGTAAACAATTCGTGTAAATAGAACACAATATCAGTGCACTTAGTACCATGGTTTTAAGAAGAGGTTTTGTGGCCTATGATTTGCGTGCTCACCTCGGTGGCTGAACGCTCTGGGTTAAACTCCCCGCACCTTTGGAATATATTTTATTAATGCGAAACCATTACTTGTCCCATACCGAGAATAGCCAACGGCGTCTGTGAGTCTGCACTTGCAGCTGGTGCCGATCATTCCAGCAACGGCAAGGCAACTCCGCTGACATCATCCGGCAGCCGTATCAAGCACACAGCAAGCCGAGCATCGCCACTTCAGACAATCCTTTAAATTGGGGTCGTTTATAATATACTCTACTGCCCGACCTCCGTATGGCGCCAGTTTTCCCGACAATTTTTGTGGCAAAATTGTGACGCAGCCGGTTGTTTATGGTTTATGCGGTTTAACCTCTCAAAGCGACTCAGGCTATTGAGACGCTGTAGTGGAGGGCTCCAAATATTTCAACCACCTGGGGTTCTTTATCTTGCATTGACATCGCACAGTATACGGGCTTCTCAGATTTTGCATCCATCGAAATTCGACCGCCGCGGCCGGGATGGAACCCGCGTCTTTCGGGTCAGCAGCCGAGCACTATAACCACTGAGCCACCGCTGCGCCACTATCTTTGCTTTGCTAGCACTAGCCTTGTGCTGCGGCACAAGGTTGGCAAGTGCGGAGTACGTCACACCACCGGGCCCTGGTGATGATAACCTTCTACAACAAGCCAGTGCAGCATCAAGTTCTAACATAGAGAATAGTACATCCATCCGAGAATTTCGTGGGATGGAACTATGTTGCAGTGCAGCGTTGCGCCTGGATTCGGAGGGCCTGTTATTCGTGCGCAGAAATCTTCGGCTACCTCAACCATACGCAGCCTTTGGTGGAGCGCTACAGATTTGAACGGCTAGCGCTGTTGAGGGTACCTGCGAAGACACCGAATTTCACTGGTCACGCAGTTAGCTAGGCTCCAGCAGACTCCTACGGGGCGCTCGCTCCTTAGCCGACTGGGGCTAGGCGGAACTGCGGAATTCGAGAATCGTACTGCGAGCATACCGGACGCAATCCGCCAGACGCTAAAGGTTCGCTCCCTTCCCCGGAACATGGACCCCAACTTGCATGCGGCCCGTAGGGCAGCCCGGGCGAGGTATGTACAACAAAATCTAGCTTCAAAATCCACAACGGTATACACGGACGCGGCTCCGTATACAAGAAGCTCACATAACAGCACAGTGGCGGTAGTTATTGATTCGAACTTAAAGGAATTAGCTAGCGCCTCAGTGAGGGATTGCACGGTAACCGAAGGGGAGGAGCTGGCCGTAGCTCTAGCGGCGGTAGCCGGTTATCGAAGCAACATGTCCCTTACCATCCTTACAGATTCGAGAGAAGCGTGCCGTAACTACATGAACGGCTGCATAGGTCGCGCCGCGCTCCGGCTCCTCCAGAGCGCGACCCCACCAAAAGTCATACATAGCATTTACTGGGTGCCAGGACACACCGACATAGCGGGGAACGAACGCGCCGACGAGGTAGCTCGAGGGTATACGAGCCGAGCTTCCTCCCAATCGGACGATCTACCCGACCGAGTCAGTCCTACGTACTCAGACATTCTCAACTACTATAAGGGGGTACGGATCCGCTATCCGCCGCCTCATCCTGATCTAAATCAACTAGAGGCAGTGTATTGGCGAAGATTGCAGACAGGAACATTCCCAAACCTGCATATCCTTAGCAAGATTTACCCGACGCAATATCGGGACACTTGCCCGTGGTGTGGCAGCAAACCATCGTTGTACCACATCACGTGGGAATGCAGTAAAAACGACAGCTTTCGCAAAGACCCGAGTGCGGAACAGTGGGAGAGCCGGCTCTCCAGCGGCGATCTGGGTTGCCAACAAGGTCTGATCCAGCACGCCCAACGAGCAGCGAAGCTCAGCGGAGCCCTGGAATAGGGGCACCGACCCTGTGAGAAGAAGGAAGATGGACCTCTTCTTTCTCGTCTGCTACTAGCACCTTTCTAGATCATTAAAAGTCTTTCCTACCTACCTACCTACTCCGAACGCGTGACAAAGGTTTCCGTGGATCAAGTGTTAGGCAAAATGTCCTCCAGCGTTTTGTTTGCAGTGCCTGAATTCTGCGCTGAATCTTATGTATGCGCCTAGCATTTCTTAGGTCTACGCGCGACTTTTTGCGTCGGGATCTGCGGTCTGCCCGGCGTCTTTGTGATCGCAGTCGCTGCAATTTGATGCGGCCCGTTGGAAAATTCAATGAGAGGACGACGTCTCACATATCTCGGGGGACACCCGAACTGGGACATAAGGGAAGGAAAACGAAAAGAAAATTGCTTTTAAGGAAAGGATATGACGCCTGTAAGGGAAGGTACATTGCGAGAAGGAGGAGGCGGAAGAGAACGAGGAGGATTTATCGCGGACGGCCAACGCCGCCGACGCCGACACCGGCTTCTCTGTGACACGAGCTCTTTAACGCTGCCGCACTGTCGCGTTAATATTTGCGACAAGTGAACGGATGCCTCCGCCGAGCTCATTGCTCGTACGCGACGATTACAAACTTTGCGAGCTGAGATGCACGTATCCCGCCCCTCACCCCGACCTGGACCGGGCGCTAGCCATAACACGCAGACACCTACAAACAAAGGCCATTCATAGCCCCTACCAATTATGTTTAATCGCAAACGGTGAATACGACCGTGCATGCCCGCAGTGCGGTGACGGGACGCACGCCACCCAAGACCATGTATTATTAAAATGCGGTAGCAAACCCCCACCGATGACACTCTTTCCAGCTCCCTCGGCGGGGGAATGGAAAAAGCTCTTGGCCAGTTCAAGAAAAGAACGCAGCTGGCCCTCATCATGCGAGCTCAAGATGTCGGCCGCAACTGGTGGCCTCCATGGGCTCGCGCCAATCCCAATTATACGCTTCCATTTTTTGGCAATAAAGTTGTAACCACAACCTCCAAAGTATTTGGGCTGTCGTCTCTATCTCCTGCGTCTTCCAGCTGGAATGGATAATATTAGCCGGCTGGGCCTCTGATCGAAAGAAGGCTCCTCCAAACGCCTGGAAACGTCTCTCGAGAAAACATCCAAATTACGCTACTCGCCATCACGGATTGCGAGTATTCGTCGCACGTCGAGTTACTGGAATTTTTCCAGTGACTCTAGTAGCAGTTCGTCCTCAACGCCGCTTTACAGGACTTCACGCTAGAAGCAAACATAAAGCAACCAAGCACAACTCGAGAAAAACGTACATCACACTCCACTCGGTCACTTCTTTGCTCTTTCTTCTTTCGCTACCTCTTTTGTGTTTTCCCTTACGAGACGATTAGGGTGTCCTCCGAAATATGAGGCAGTTACTGCGACATATTCTCGCTCAAAAATGGCTGCGGTTTTGCTCCACTAAACACGCTTATGCAAGCAAGAGGTGTGTTATGCGTGGTTACGCCATGTTTCTAATCCAGCCTAGACTCAACCTCTGTCCGTCGTCGAAGCCGAAGTCGTGGGGGAGGCAAAAGTGCAGCAGCTGCCTCCAAAGCTCTTCGCTGCCGCCTTTCGGCATGCTTCAACTGCCGTTGTTGAGGCAGTCGACGCTCCCTTTCTTCGTCCGTCTCTGCCGTTAGATTCGCACATTTAACTTACCTACCTCTAGCTAAGTACTTAGATGACTGGCGACGTCAGCCGGATGAGCAGATTGAGCCTGTCGTTTGAGACCATCACGACGGCGTAGATTGTCTCGGCCGAATCGCTTCATCCACAGCAAGAAACCGCGAGGCGGAAGTGTGTATATATACACACTGCCGCCTCGCGATTTCTCTTTATTCTAAGGGAGTCGGTTCCGTTCTCGATGGTACGAAAGCGAGAGCGACACCATCTGTCTTTGAGTAAAAATGAAAGGGGCATGCTTCAAGCTTGGAGGAAGAACGCCCTCCTTCCAAGATCCATTTAAAAGATCAATGATCTCCGTTTTGGACAGTATGTGCAGTGACTGGGGAAGGAAGAATAATCAACACGGGCTTGGTTACAGGAGCCTCAGTTGCAGAAGCCGACGAGGCCGCTAGCTATCACGGACGCATCAACGCACACCGCCTTGACTCCAATCGAGCCATTCAAATAGGCGCGGAAGGCAAGACGGCAGCCCGCCTCTTGCGGGGTTGCAGTCCACTACATTTCATAATATTGGTATGGGTCTCAGCTCATTCAGAGATTATAGTGACGAGGAGGCAGACCGCATAGTCCGAGTTCTGACGAACCGCGAGATCAGCCCCTCAGACTCGGACCCCCGGGGTGAAGCACTGACCACGTACCATGAGATAACAATTGTTAGAATAAAGGCGGATTTTACAGTAGAGTAGCAGAGTACAGGCCATTATGCTAAGAAAGATCCAGACTCGATGCATTCTAAGACCTAAAGGTTATCATTTGTTACGAACGGGGAGTATAACCACGCCCGTCTAAAATGCCAGAGTGGCAATCCAAGAATATATAATATGAGGGTGTGATGTCAAGCCTCCATCCGGTAAGCTACTGCCAGCTCCGTCTGTAGAGAGCTGGAGCCAACCGCTGCTAGAGCTGTGGTTTATCGATAACGCAGTCCGGCCGTGGCCATGTTATACTGGGCCGGATTATAACAAGGTGGAGGCTGCACGGAAATATGCGCAAAATGTGTCGCCACGCCAGTATTGTGGTCACACTGAATTATAATTGGCCACAATCTTGAAATCCTTGGCAATAAGGTGGTTTCCCTTTTCTTTCTCTTTCCCCTTGAAGAAAACGGCTAGTCACATGGTTAGTCACGTGGGCACAGCTAGCGAGGCGGCGTAGCCGCGCTGCAACAGCTGTGGTACGTCACGTGGCTGGCACACCTCCACTCAACCACTTGAAGGTCCAACGTACCATGCCGATGACCTTGGCTCGCCGATGTTAGTATTTTAAATCCGCTTTTCTTCTGGTGCTAAGCAGGCAATTGTGATAATTGGTTTTTGAGAACGGAAATGGCGGAGTATCTGTCTCTCATCGGCGGACATCTGAACCGCGCCGTAAGGGAAGGGGTAAAGGAGGGAGTGAAAGAAGAAAGGAAGAGGTGCCGTAGTGGAGGGTTCCGGAATAATTTTGACCATCTGGGAATCTTTAACGTGTACTGACATTGCACAGCTCACTGGAGCCATAGGGTTTTGTCTCCACGAAAACGCAGCCGCCGCCGTCGCGTTCGAACTCCGGATGTGTAGCCGAGCGCCCTAACCACTGAGCCACCGCCGCGGCTTTTTGAGGAAAATTGTTTTTGAGGAAAGGAAATGACGTAGTATCTGCCTCACATATTTCGGTGGACACCCGAACCGCGCCAGAAGGAAAGGGTTAAAAGAGGAGTGGAGAGGGCGCCTTTCGCGTTTCACCTTCATCTAAACGTGGCCGCAGTGGTCGAGTTCGAGAGGGAGGCACACAACTTTATTGCCATATAATGTCGTGATTTTCGGCAGGTGGGCTCGGTGTGAACAAAGGAGGGGGGCGGCGAACTTCCTGAGCCCAAGAAACGAGTGTCAGTTGGAAGGTCTTGTCTGGTCTCATGAGAAGTTTGTTCCTTCCCTCTGCGGAGGAAGCTGGCAGAGATGTTCGTGGGGGCGGGTTTCCCGTGCAACCCCAGTGGATATGCGCCTGGGTGGCGATTTATCCTTGGTTACAATTTTGGCAGGACGGTTCGTATTCCCGATATGTGATTATTGATAATCTAGAATGGCTAAGGATCGAATGTGTCTGCAACCTGCGGAGCTTGGTGACATGCGCTCGATTAAAGTCGGCGTGTGGAGGCCGGAATTGGCATCTCGTTTTTCTGCAGAAATTGGTGATTTCGCCAAATGTCTGATAAGCCTCAGCCAGAGTGTCTGTATCTGTTGGGCCAGCCGCCCGGTTGTTTAGGCCTCGGGCTAGTCGGTCGACCATTTGTTTCCAGAGTTTACCGCATGAGCGGGTACCAAGACTAGGTTGGTATTATCGTCGGGAGTGCAAGCGCGAAGGATGCGTGCAGCGGGTTGGCAGAAAAAACCCGCGAGTAATTTTGTATCGCTCTTATAGAGTCGCTTAGGACTGTGCGAGTGCTTGAGTCAGCGATGGCCAGAGCGATGGCGGTTTCTTGCGCCTTGGTGGGAGATTGGACTAGTACTGTGGCGGTGGTGACGAGAATCGATTGCGGCATTGTTGCACAAGCCACGTATGTGGTTGCATTTTGCCGTGCAGCGTCCACGTATACTGCGTGCTCGTCGGCAATGTGCATCCAGTGCTTGGGCTTTGAGCTTGCGGCAGCGTATCATGGCGACTAGATTGCATGTTTTTGGGGATTGGATTGAGGACGAGGTTGCAATGGACCCTTATCTGACGGGGGTCCGTGGAGTGGACGTCTCCACAGAACTCACAGAGCCACACAAGACTGCGCAGATCTAACGCATCTCCCGCACCATTTATGGTTGGCTTATACTTGACCGTCTCAACATCAAACTCATGGTCGGCTTCGAACCTGGGTACTCCGACTCAGTATATGAGCACCTTAACCACTGAGCTACCATGAAATAAAAATAATATTGGCAATGGCTTAGCTCGGCTATGCCAGGATATACGTAGCGAAAGCTAAGGCATAGCTGGTTAGCCTCGATTAATCTTGATTGCAAGTCCAGGTTTGTCTCGTTGTTTAGCTATGTTGTTGTCGCATGAAGGGCGACACAACTGTGGATGCGGCGCACGCGTGCTCTCCTCTTCAATCCTCCGATATGTTATCAGGCATGCGACGGAGCTGGCGAAGAGAGCGGAGGCGAGCACAACGACGAGGAACGTGGTTTTGCGTCATACCAGATGGAGGCAGCTGCGAGTCGCGCGGTGTAACGTCATGCCAGATGACGCGGCGAGTGCGCAATGCACAGTAACTGTCTCACCTATCTCGGTGGGCACCCGAACCGCGCCGCCAAGGAAGGAATAAAGGAGGGAGGAAAAGAAGAAAGAGAAAACTGAAAATTAAAAGTTGCATGTCGTACAGAATGGAACGCAGTCGCCGTACGACTGACGCAGCGGCAACTGCACGCTTCGCGGCTAACTTGTCGCCAGATAATTTCGCCAAAGAAGCAGCGTGAAAGTTTTTCCCGAAATACGATGCTGTGCCTTCTTCATCCGCTAGTTTAAATATGGCAGGCATCCCAGCACATGTATATGAAATGCCGTCTGATGGCGACGTAGATAGAATTGCGTGTCCATTCTCTATGTCTGAGTTGCTGGCTGCGATAGATGATGCGAAAAGGAGGAAAACAGCGCCCGGCCCGGACAATATTCAGTACGAGGTGTACAAGAAGAACCTGAGTAGCGCTGCACTCCCTCAAATACTTGACACCATAAACAAAGTATGGTTGGATGGCGTAGTGCCCTACAGCTGGAAATCCGCTGTTGTGATTCCTATCCCGAAACCAGGAAAACCTCCGACGGACCTCGCCAACTTGCGACCTATCTCCTTAACTCCTACGCTGTGTAAGCTGGCGGAGAAAATGCTAGCCACACGACTGTCATAGTGGCTAGAGCAGCACGGTTTTTATCACCCAGCACAAATCGGCTTTCGTCTATATATTGGTACAGAGGACGGGTTGGCTGTCTTAGCATCTGCAGTTTTGTCTTCTACACGCAGCCGCAATGTGCGTACTGTTTTAGCAATGGACGTTGAAAAGGCATATAACATCAGTCATGCAGCCATTCTGAACTCCATTGACATGCTTCATCGCCCTCTGAGAGTGCGTAGTTTTGTCCAATCATTTTCGAAGGCAGAATATTTGCAATACGCCTCAGCGGCGAAGCGGTCGGATCATTTGTTCCTCTCGGCGGCGTGCCCCAGGGATCAATATTGTTGCCGACGTTATTTAATAATGCTTTCATCCCGCTGGCTTGGCGCTTACATGACATGCGTGACATAGTTTCTTCGGTACGCTAACGACATCACGGTGTGGAGTACTCACCAAGATCTCCGTACTCAGGAGGCTGCCCTTCAATCTGCCTTGGATGTTACCTGTAAGTACGCGTCATCCATGGGACTTCAGCTATCCGTGCATAAAACAACATACACGTCAGTCGCCAACTGCTAGGGGCGCCATAAACTTGCTGCAAGTTCAATCCGTCTTTGTCTATCAGGAAGCCCACTACAGGAAAGTCCGAGTGTAAAAATCCTTGGCTTAATGATTCACCAATCAGGATCACCGACTACATGGATTTCTCAGGCAAAAAGGCAAGCTATTCTGACTTTGGATTCGATTAGAAGAATTTCCCCTAAAACTAGTGACGCAGGCACGTTCGTTACATGGCAATTGGTGAGGGCAGTTCTGCAGCCACATATTGTTTATCAAGCCCAGTTTCAACATCTTACAAGAGCCCAATGGGATCGCCTTGAAGCCGTGAGCCGAGAGGCTATGAGGACCATTACGTGCCTTCCACGCATCACACCGGTCATAGCTTTACAAGAGAATACGCAGCCCTGTACCATTGATGAGCTGGTGCAGCAGCGCCGTGAAGCGCGCAGCCTTAAGGCCAGTCTATCGCACTCCACGCATGCACTGAGGACTTAATCAACGTCACACTCCATTCTTCAGCCGCCAACGCCAGCTCTTCCCCCTTGGAAGTTTTTACAGCTCAGCGACAACAAGCCAACAGATAATCGCCGGCCAACATCTGCTTATTCGGCATCATTGCTTCGCTAGAAATTTGAGGAACAAGATGCTTGCCTGCCTGAAGGATTCATTGTTGTCTACGTAGACGCAATCATACATGACTGCATAGCAACAACAGTTATCTACTGCCCGTGAAGACCTGCCCTAATCTAACCTCATGGTGTCAGCTTACGGAACCCCCTTCGTTTTTTTTTGTGCTGAGCTCGTTTCAGTTCAAGAAGCAATCTGCTCCTTGGCCGATATAACTATGCTCCCTGCGGCCCACGTTGTCATCTGCACTGACGCCCTTCAAGTTTTCCGGTTGCTACGACGTGTTAGCCGCTGTCCCACGATATGTCAGGACATCCACCGTCTCGCGGCACGCATCCCGCAGCCAGTACGTATTGTGTCGGTCCCACGGGATCTGCTGACCTGTCAAAGGCAGGCAGATTTAGCGACCCGCCTTGCGAATCCAAACTCAACACCGCCTCGGCTCCTTGATTTGGACAATTTTACCCTCCTTTCATCAAGAAAGGAACTCCTCCGGCGCCGCACACGTGCTCTCATCCATCCGTGTGCGGTAAGCCTCCCACGAGGTCTTACCCGTGCAGAGGAGGTTGCGCTTAGGAGTTAGTGAGTGAGTGAGTAAAAACTTTATTGAAAGAAAGTGTAGATTCGTGGTCAGTAAGTGAGGTCCAGACCATGTAGGTCTCGTACCGCACATGCCCATTCGACAGCCTTGACTTGTGTGCCTCGGTCGTCTCTGACCTTTACTGAAAGCCACGCGTCAGGTAAGGGAGCAGCCATGAGATCTGGGAGTGGGGGATGTGCTTTACAGTCCCAGATTATGTGGTCTAAAGTAGCTTTTGCACCGCAGAAGCGGAAGTTAGGGCTGGAGGTTGTAATAAATGTGTGCGAGTACACATTTGGGTTGGGGAAAGAGTCGCTTTGTAGTCTTCTCCACGCCACCTGCTGCTCCCTTGACAGGGAGGGGTGCGGCGGCGGGAACTGCCTACGTGCGAGTCTAAAATGGGTGGTGTGGTCGTGATAGGAGGTTAGCGCTTCACCGGTTGCCTCCGGGTTCGGACCGTCTACTGCTCGGCCGGCTTTAACTCGAGCATGTGCGTTGGCGGCCTCGTTTCCGGAGATTCCGGCGTGCGCCGGGACCCATACCAGGTATATGTCTCGGAGGGGGAATGTGTCTAACATTTTCCAGGATATTTCTGGCCGTGAGTGAGATGCGGCCTTTGGCAAAGATCGCAATGGCATATTTGGAATCGCTAACGATGGTTGTAGCGTCCGTAAAGGCGATAGCAACTGCAATTGCAGCTTCTTGCGCGGTTTCCGCGTTCTTGGTAAATACTGTAGCGGCCATGAGTGGAGTGGCCGGGTCCGGGTCTTGAGGATGAGATACCCCACAGATGTAGAATCTGTGGGGGCTGTCTTGGTAGTTGGCTGCATCGACGTAGATGACGTCTGGAAGACTCTGCAAGCGTCGATGCAGAGCTCTGGCTCTTGCTTCCCGCCGACCCTGTTGGATTTGCGGGTTCATGTTCTTGGATAGAGGTAATATTTTTATCTTTTTTCGGATATGGGTAGGAACGGGGCCTATATGGTCCGCCATAGGCTCCCCTTCGATGCCAAGTCTGTCCAGGATGATTCTGCCCGCTGCAGTGCTGGAGAGTCGAGCCGTCTGTGTTGTTAGGTGGGCTTCCTTAAGTTCAGAAAAGGTATTGTGTACTCCTAGTGCGAGCAGTTTCTCGTTGGCTGTGAATTTAGGAAGGCCCAACGCCGTTTTGTATGCATGCCGTATTAGGGTATCGATCTTTTGTTCTTCTGTCTTGAGATGGAGATATGGGAAGGCATATGTAATTTTGCTGATGACGAATGCTTGAAGGAGTTTGTATAGGTCGTGCTCCTTCATGCCTCGTCTCTTGTTGGCGATACGCCTGATCATGCGCGCCACCCGGTGTACTGAGCTTTCGAGTCTCCCCAGTGCTACAGTGTTGCGGGAGGTGTTGGAGATGTGGAGTCCTAAGACCCGTATGTTCTCCACTTCATCTATGTTTTTGCCTTGGATCGTAATGTTGATGGGGATCCTGTCTTCAGGTTTCTTGCTCCGCCGTACGATTAGGAGTTCTGATTTTGGTTGGGAACACTCGAGGCCGGCTCTCCTTGCCTCCAACTCAACCGTTCCAGCCGCGGCTTGGAGAGCTTCTTGAATTTGTCCATCGGAGCCGCGGTTCGTCCAGATAGTTATGTCGTCTGCGTACAGAGTGTGATGGATGTTTTGAATTGCGTTGAGCCTGTCTGGAAGCTTGATTAAAGCCAGATTAAAGAGGAAGGGCGACAAGACTGCTCCTTGTGGTGTCCCTCTGTTTCCGAGCCTGATTGGGGTGGATTTCAGTGGTCTAACGGTGATCTCTACCGTTCTATTTTCTAGGAAGGCTTTAACATAATTGTACGCCCGTTCGCCTGGGTTGAGGTCGGCTGGATGTTTCAGAATGGTATTGTGTGAACGTTGTCGAATGCCTTTCTGAGATCGAGGCTCAGTATTGCTCTTGTGTTCTTAATGGAGGGGTCGAGTATGTCACGTGATAGCTGCAGCATGACGTCTTGGGTGGAGAGTCCTCTTCTGAAGCCCACCATGGAGTGTGGCATGAGGTTGTGGTCTTCGGTGTAGTCCCGTAGTCTGTTCAGAACCACGTGCTCCATGAGTTTCCCGAAACAGGTTGTGAGGGAAATGGGTCTTAGGTTGTCCACATTGAGTTTCTTGTTGGGTTTTGGAATAAATGTCACTCGGGCATGTTTCCAGCTGCTGGGAATGATTCCTGTCTCCCAGCATACGTTGAAGTAATCTGTGACTGCAGTGACAGATTTCAGGTCCAGGTTACGGAGGACCTTATTCGTAATCAGATCTGGTCCTGCCACTGAGGTTGTTCTAAGCTGGCCCAGCGCTGCCCAGACTTCTGCATCACTGAACGGCTCGTCCAGCTGTGGATTTGGTTGTACCGAATACTGTGGGCTCGTTTCTCTGTCGTATGCGGTATTTAGGTATTTGTCCCTGAGGAGGTCGAAGAAGTAGTGTTCGTCCCCGGGGTGTTGATGGATGACTTTAGCGAGCTGTCCTTGCGCAGCCGACTTGGACTGTGCGGGGGCGAGAAGGTGGCGGAGCAGGTGCCATGCCCTCTTACTACCCAGTTATCCGTTCAGGCTGTCACAGGTTTGATACCATTGTTGCCGGGTAAGTTCTATCGCATTTTGTTCAATTTCTCGTTCGAGTTGGGCGATTCGACTTCGTAGCCTTTTGTTGAGTCGCTGTCTCTTCCACCTCTTTATAAGACTATTCTTTGCCTCCCACATGTGTGCCAATCTTGAATCGAGGTTAGGTTGTGCGGCGTCTTTTGTTATTTAGCTTGTGTGCGACTCTACGTCCTTACATATTGATTTAACCCAATCTTGGATGTCTTCGATTTCAGTCAGGGCCGTTTGATCCCGTTCTTTCCGAAATTTTTCCCAGCCTGTAAATTTCGTTACCTTCCAGCCCTTCTTCCGAATCTCGGTGCGAAGGGCAATGGCCAGGATGTAGTGGTCGCTGTTTAGATCCGTGCCTGTGTTTCGCCAGGCGGGGTCCTGCACATTCCTGGCTAGCGTGAGGTCCGGGGTGGTGTCTCGGCTAACGCTGTTGCCAGTTCTGGTCGCTGTGCTAGGATCGTTTAGTAGCGAGAGTCCTAATCCTTGGATTTTGTTCCAGAGGATGTTGCCTTTCTTGCTTGACTTCTGGTATCCCCACTCTACGTGTGGCGCGTTGAAGTCGCCCGTAATCACTAGCTGCCCATTCTTGGCTAATTTTGTGGTGGACTCTAGTAATGCCGGGATTTCTCTGGATTGATCTTTTGGGGAGCTGTATAGGTTAAGAACGTATAGGCTCCCCTGCCTCTTTCTGGCGGGAATAATTTCAGTGAGCGTGTAGTCTGCTTGAGAATCGTCGAATTCATGTTGAATGGCCGTGAGTTGGTTACCCACTAGCGTGGCTGTCATTGATGCTTTGTATGGTATGTTTTTTGTGATATGGTTTTGTATCCTGGTAAACTAACGGGTCCCATCGGTTCTTGGATCGTAATAATGTCCGATTTGACTTCTAAGTTTTGAATATAAAGCTGCAGATTGGATTTTTTGCCTCGAAAACCTCTACATTTCCATTGTCAGATTATGATATCTTGATTACGAGCTGCCATGTTGGGGCACTGTCAGCTGCGTAACGGCGCTCGCTATTGCGCTCACTTGGGCTTGTAATGCCTTCATGGCGTCCATAATTTCTTCTCTGGTCTGTTGTAGGTTCTTGGCGATATCTGTGCATGTCGCGTCTAGCCTATCTGCTCGGGCTTCCAGTTTGTTGACCCTCTCATTCTGCTGGAGAGCTAGTTTGGCTTTAACAGCGAAATTGACGTCGGTTGGGACGCCGCATCTGTTTCAATTCGCTTCTTGGGATTCTGGGCCTCTTGCTGGTCTTTTGGGGCCTGTCTTTTTTGAGCCTTCGGTTGTTCTATGTCCATACCCGCACCTTCGGAAGGAGGGAGGGATTGAGACCTGTTATTAGCGGTTGTCGCGCTTTCAATGTGGCGTTGTGTTTGCGTGAGGCTCGCGAGTTTACTGCCTAGCTCACTAATCTGGGACTGCATGCGTTCTATTAAAATGGCTTGCTCCCTCACCTGATTGCGAAGTGCCTGCTTCTCCGGATCTTCCTGCCACTTGAGAGCCTTTTCTTCTGGCTTTGTCCAGGGGTTCTTGGGGTCCCGCTTCCGGCTGGACGAGGGTAGGTCCTGTTGAAGGTCTTGCGACTGGCTGAGTCGTGTAGCAGACTTGCTTCTATTTCGTGGCAGCGGCGGGAAGGACTCCTCCTTTTCGTCGCCTAGGGTAAGCGTCTCTTTATGTTGGGTTCTGTCCCTCGATTGGCGTCTGAAGCTGTCGCTCTGCCCGGCGTTTTGGTAGGCGTTCCTGGCCAGGTCGGGTTTCTGGGTGGCTTGATGCTTGGCGAATTTGAACTTGCAGCTGGTGCACCCGGTTCTGTGCGCCCCTGTGCAGACGATGCAAACGGGGACGCAGGTTGGTGGTTGTCCCTCATGTGGTGGGGGTGCTCTTCTCCGCACCTGACGCAGCGGGTTCGTTTTGTTTGTAGGCAGACGTCTTGTCGGTGCCCTGTCTTGCGGCAGTTGAAGCAGGCCTCTACTCGGTTGAGAAAGAGGACCACTTTATGTCTTGTGCCGGGGGATCGGAGTAGTCGGGGGAGCTCCGTTCCGGCTACCGTAATGATTATATGATTTGTTCTCCCATACCGTCTTGCCGATAGGATAGTCCAGTAGGGGTTGTAGGTGTTGTAGTTATGAACAAGCTGCGCGTCCGTTTCGCCACAATAATCGTTGTGGATGATGCCTTTTACCGAGAGATCCGAGGAAGGCGCGTAAGCTTTGATGGGGTACTGCTTTTCCCCCATGACGAACGCTTGCAGGTTGAGGTAAGCGTTCGCACGTTTCTCGTTGGGCGTGCTTATCGTGAAGGTGTGGTTTACTGGGTGTTTCTGAAGAATATCTTCCGTAAGGGTGTTGTCGTCGGTAATCTTGGCGGCTTGACGAAACGCTTCGAGCAGTAGCGCTCCGCTATCGGTGGGAAGGTCAAGGGGAGACTGCAGTCTGATTACAATTTTGTAATGCTCTGCCTGTAGCCTCGGGATCTGGGGTCTTCTTCTATGGGGAGGCCTAGGCTTCATATGGGTAGAGTCAAGGGGCTTGCCTTTCTTCGCGTAGCCTTGGGCGCCAGTAATGGCGGCGGCCTCGTCCCCAACGCCGGGCGTCCCGATGGCGGCTCGGCCCGGTGCCGAGCGTCCGTCTTCTTTGTCGACGCCGCGCCGGCGGAATCGTTGCTGGTTCTTGAGTGGCATGGAGGTCCATGTTCCGTCATTCAAATCATGTTCTGTGATCGGTTCACCCTCGACGGTGACTTCCATGTTGCAGGCGTGTCAGCTCCCTCCGGGGAGTCGAGGTTGTCGGAAGTGGTTACCGCCAGGCGGCCGTACTCGTGCTAGGCCTATTAGGCCTAGCGGCGGAAAAAAACGTGGTCGACGCAAAATGCGCCGAAAAATAGGCACACGAGCACTTGCACGCAAACACCGCTCGTCCTCGTGGTCCGGACGAGGTCCTGAAGGCGTTAGTAAAGGTTTCAGCAGCCGGTCGAGGGCTATTCCGCGGGTGGTAGCCGTAATCCTCGGAGCTCATGCGAAACGCGCCCGCACGCTCTCGCAACGCGCTTAGGAGGATCCGGGACGGGGTTGCCCTCACACTAGCCATCACTCGGACGTGGCCTCAGTACCGAGAATTCTTTCCTCGGCCAGGGTGTCCGGTATGTAAACACGAGGACATTGAGGCCGACATTTATCACTTACTGTGGGACTGCCCAGCTCTCAAGCCTACAAGGATCCGGCACCTGATGGTAGCAGGTCTTTCACCAAGCAACCCTTCTTCATACAATGTCTGGACGCAGGGACCGTACCATCGTTCATTACTGGACTTCATGAAATCCGCTAACCTTTTTCCATTCATTTAGATCATTCATCACACCTACACCTATCATTGATGCCCTGGGACAATTATTTCGCTTTGAAAAAAAGTTTCATTATGAGGAAATGCGCGGCGCTTTACAGCGGCGGAAATCCTGTGGCTGTGCTCCTAGTGGCGCGTGTGCAGTTGTGACCGGGGAGCGAGAGAGAGAGAGAGAAAAAAATTGGCCGTGGCTTACTTTCGCAATGCCAGCATATACGTAGCGGGAGGTACATTTCCCTGGCTGAGCTTGTTGTTGGAACTGTATGTTTAGCAACGAGAGACATGTCCGCTTGAAATGTCCGGGTCGCACATGCACTTTCAGAAACTCGAATGGTGTGATAAATCACACGACGGGCCTTCACATTCTCTACAGTTGGTTGCCGTTGACTGACGCCTTCCATAGGCTCTATCTCGGCGGATATGCGGCGTCTATTACGCTCGGCAGTCTGGCGTCTCCATTTGGCAAGGCGTTCCTCTCTCTGTTCGGGCCTCTCCGCTGCTCTCTTCGCCTTCAGACCCTCATTCCGTCTTTGTTGAGAAGCCAACTGGCGGGTGACAACCTCACGATCAAAAGAGTTAATGTGGTCTTGTCTACACCGCCGTTTAGCAGCGGCTGGACTCCCCTTCTGTGCATCTATATAAACCGTTGCGATAAAGCCGCCGATTACATCTCCGCTTTTGATACGCAAATCTGCGCATGCGATGACGCGCTGCTCGAGTGAAGAACGTGGTGTGACGTCGTACCTAACGGCGTCGTTGCCGAGCCGCGCATTGTGACGTCATGCCAGATGGCACCAGGAGCGCACAAATCACAGTAATCGTCTCACATATCTCGGTGGACACCCGAACCGCGGCGTAAAGAAAAGAATAAAGGAGGCAGGGAAACGACGAAGCCCGCGGCGCACCCAGTCCTCCTCCCCGGTTGTCATGGTAGCGGCACATGCGCATACTGGCCTCCAGCATGTACTATGGTAGCGCATGCGCACAACAGGCGTCTCGCCTGTACCGCGAATTGCTCGACTGGTAGCCTATTGTAGCTCCCGCTACAATATCCGCGGCGAGGCGCGCGTTGGGACGTCATGTGCCTCCTCCAAGCACCACCACAGGGAAATCGCAAGTTCGCGACCAGTAAAGCTTTCACTTTAATAACTATTTGTTATTAGGAAAAAAAGGCGCCGCAGTTTTTGTCTTACCTTCAGCGAACATCAACAGCGCTATAGAAAAAAACAAATATTGAATAGCTCAGCTTTCAAACCGTCCAAAAACGATGCTCCATGGCCAGAATCGACCGTTATTACAGCGCTCGAAGAGCCAGTCATTTGTGTCCTTTCACGATCGTGGCCGGAAGCAGAATCTCCGCCACCACGACAGCTCAAGTTTTAATCTTGAATGATTAGATCAGCTAATCCAGTATATACAAAGCTAAGGAGGTAGGCGTTCACTGTGTCCATTGGCGTTGGTGTTTTCAGTGTTAAAGAATAATAATAATAACTGGTTTTTGGGGAAAGGAAATGGCGCAGTATCTGTCTCGTACATCGTTCGACACCTGAACCGCGCCGTAAGGGAAGGAATAAAGGAGTAAGTGAAAGAAGAAAGGAAGAAAGAGGTGCCGTTGTTGAGGGCTCCGGAATAATTTAGACCACCTGGGGATCTTTAACGTGCACTGACATCGCACAGCACACGGGCGCCTTAGCGTTTTGCCTCCATAATGTTCTAGACGGCGATTACGTTTTGAGGAAAGGAAGTGCACATAACTTGCCCCCTGGATATGCGGCCGTCTCATTTGTACTTTGATACATGTGGCAGTGGTGAGAGAGAGATGTGGCCTGAATGCATTAGCGCTGACAGCGTTGTGGCTGATATGCGGCACTGCAGCAATAGCTAGGCCGCAGCGTTCATTTGGTGATTAACGATTAACTACAAGCCACCTCGATTAACGATTAACGATTAACTACAAGCCACCTCCAAGGTGGCAGGGAGGGCGGGC
This sequence comes from Amblyomma americanum, assembly GCF_052857255.1. Taxonomy (NCBI): domain Eukaryota; kingdom Metazoa; phylum Arthropoda; class Arachnida; order Ixodida; family Ixodidae; genus Amblyomma; species Amblyomma americanum. Next base: position 472,748,823 of record NC_135497.1, read on the forward strand.
TGCCTATCAAGTGGGCGGAACATAATCAAAGCACGCTTTTGCAGTTGGACACCAACGCCACCCAAGTACATGAAAGCGAGATTGAGGTCTCCGCTGACCAACAGAGCCGGCTGTGAGCCTTTCCTTTCGTGAAAATCAATAGCCTTTGCAAAGTTGTCAACGCCAATGAACTCTGCAAACGCCGTCGGCTCACTTGTTTTGTTTGGTTTTGAGGAAAGAAAATGGCACAGTAACCGTCTCAAATATCTCTGTGGACACCCGAACCGCGCAGTAAAGGAAGGAATAAAGGAAAAAGGGAAAGAAGAAAGAGAAAACTGAAAATTGAAAGTTGAATTTTGAGGAAAGGCGCGGCGTTGCGCAGCGGCGGAACACCTGTGGCTCGATGCTACTAGTGGCGCATGCGCAGTAGTGACTAGGGAGTAAGACAGAAAAAAATTGCTGATGGCCTAGCTCTGTTATTCCAGGATATACGTAGCGAAAGCGCGTATACTTCTGCATCAAAAGACTGCATTCACTAGATGTGCCTTTATTCGTGGTTAAAACTTGAGCTGTCGTGGTGGCAGAGATTCTGCTTCCGGCCACAGTCGTGAAAGGACGCAGGATGGCTGGCTCTTCGCGAGCTGTGGTAACGGCCGATGCTGGCCGTGGAACATCATTTTCGGACAGTTTGAAAGACTACAGGACTGTTCTGCCCCCTCTGCCTACCGGAGAAGGACTGCGAACAATGGTTGTTCTGCACTGCGACACCGCTGTAAGGCCTTACAGGATTGAAGATTTCCGCCAGCCGATGAAAGAATCCGATGTAATCGAACAGGTTGGCAGTATTGTAGCATACCAGATATCGCACGTCCGGTTCGTAAACCTCCGCAGCGGAGACGCCAAGAAAAAGCTGCTCGATGCTGGGCATGTCGCTGTTAAAGGGAAGACTTGTGGGGTTTCTGACCCTGAAAGGCACTAAGTGCGGCTGAAGGTGCATTGGTGCCCCTTCAACGTGGGCAACGGAACTCTGAGGCGGGCGTTCGCTGAGTACGGCGAAGTGAAAGAACTCTCGAGCGATACATTGAGACAGGAAAGTTTGACAACGCTAAATCGAGTACTCGAGTTGCGTGGCTGGTTCTACGAGAAGGTGCAAGCTTCGAGCGCGTACTCACTCAGATGCGTATCGGGAATGGGACAGTGTTATTCGTCATGCCTGGGCGTGGGCTGATATGACTCCGCTGCCGCAACACAGGCCACAATAGGCGTCACTGCAAGGTGCCCAAGTGTAGCCAGTGCCACGCGTACGGGTACGAAGAGGCTGAATGCACGAAGACGTATGCACACGCGGCTGGGCGAGGAACACTCGGCGAAAGCAGTGAGCCGCATATGGACGAGGATGAAGCTGAGCAGGCCGCCTCCAGCCCAGTGTTCGAGACCCTAACGGCTGCATTGAAGCGCGACGACAAGGAAAACGACACGCCGCCGACTGCTGAGAAAACGCTCAGCCCACCCGAGTCGGCAGTCACGAACAAGGTTACCGAGCAACCGCAGGATATCCCACGCCCCGCTGAAAAAAGAAACGGGGAATCTATGGAGGTCGACCCTGCTGCTGCTAAACGGCGCCGCGACGAAGACGATGCAAAGAGCCCAGAGCAAAGCCAACTTCTGCTACAAAGCCAGCGGGACGCCGGCGACATGAAAAAGCAGCGTGTCAGCAGCGGGCAACGATCGTCGTTGCTTCCTCGCGACGACAACCCAAAGTCCTAATAATGGCGGGACGACACTACACGGCGCGACGTTGTGCGTACAAAGGTAAGTGCCGTACTGGTGGCCTGGCCTTGCTAAGCGATGGCGGCTTTTGAGAAACCTCGTCGTAGCCACGCTCAATGCCAGAGGGCTTTCATTCAGGAGGAGGCAAAATCAGCTGTTACGACTCGTGACTGAGCAGGAATTGGATATTGTAGCGGTACAACAAGCCAAAATTGAGGGTCAAGACCAGACCGACAGTATGGTGTGTCCAAGCCGCCGTAGTGGCTGAGTGGTTATGGCGCTTGGCTGCTGGCCCGAAAGACGCGGGTTCGATCCCGGCCGCGGCGGTCGAATTTCGATGGAGGTGAAATTCCAGAGGCCCGTGTACTGTACGATGCCAGTGCACGTTAAAGAACCACAGGTGGTCGAAATTTACGGAGCCCATCAGTACGCCGTCCCTCATAGCCTGAGTCGCTTTAGGACGTTAAGCCCCCGCAAATCAAATTAAGTATGGTGCGCCCGTTCAGCAGCTGATACGATATTTGCGTGTCTCATGCGGTGGGTACTTCGGCAGGGTGCATGCTTTTGATACGCCAGTCTCTGGGAGCTATTGTGGATAGAGTTCAGACTTGCATTTTCGGTCGTTGGATTCTTTGTGACATGACATTTGCTGGTCTAGAATGGTGCATCTTCTGTATTTACGCGCACATTAACGTGGAAGACAGGCAAAAACTTCTTTAGACAGTTGGAAACTATCGTAATACAGACCGTCTGCTCGTCTGTGTTGGCGATTTTAACTGCGTATGCATGGCACGCGACAAGACCAGATCGACTCCCTATAGAGATGCGAGTACTGCCTTTTTGAGTGACGTAACTGATCGCTGTCATCTCGAAAATGTTGGCGATTGTCTGGGGTGTGTTCTGGCGTTTGTTTTACTAATTTCGAGGGAACGAGTCACGCACGTTTTGATCGTGCGTGCGTATTTGCCGAAATTATACCATTCTGTGCCGAATACCTCGGACAACCAGTCCTGTTTAGTGACCATTGTCTTGTTCTCTTCCAGTTAGAGAAAAGTAAAGGAACGAAAAGCCAATTCGTATGGAAAAACTGGAAACTTAATGAAAAGCTGCTGAAAGATATCTTTATGAAATGTGCAGGTCGGCGATAAGCGCACTGCAAATCGAGGACACTGAACTACTAGGGCTTAAAGGGGAAAGATTGAAGCAGGAAATGAAAATGACAGATATTGAACGATCGTGCGTTATAAAGCAAAAAAAGAGTGAAGGAAAATATGCATAGAGATTACTTGAGATTTTTGACAGCGCAAGAGGGCAAGCAGCCAGGAGCTGCATCTAAGAAATTCGCTCCATTAAGCGGAAACTAGAGGCGATAGATGCGGAGTGGCATCAAGGACCGATCGTGAGGGCGAATGCACAACGCCTGATAGCGGGCGAAATGCCCACGAAACGTGCTCACGGCTTAGAAAAGAGGCGTGCTCAAAAGAATGACATACTGAAAATACAGTGGAAAGGCGTAATTTACTCGGATAAAACAAATATAGAGAGGGCCTTTTAAAAATACTATAGCGGGATTTTTGGTTACACGAAAGTAAGAACTGAAGACATTAAAAACCATTTCCTGTCCTTAATGCCGAAGCTTAGTGGTGAAACGAGCAGAGTGGAACGGTTTGACGAAAGAACGGTTGGTAGTGACAATTTCAAACCTAAGAATGGGGAAAGCCATACAAAACCTCAAACCTGGAAAGTCTTCGGGACCAGATGGGCTAGTAACATCGCTCTCTAAGGCATTCAAGAATATTATTGCACAAATTCTGCCTGCGTTGTTTAATGAGGCCTATGACAAGGGCATGCTACCCTCGTCAATTCTAACAGCCCACTCAATTTTAATACCAAAAAGCGACGATGAAACTACACTGCAACAAGTCACTGGTCACCGACCAATATCACTGACGAATTTAAATTATAACATCTTCACAAAAATTCTAGCTAAACGACTCCAAACTGTTATGCAACAATTAGTAGGGCCACATCAGACCTGTGGTACTAAAGGTCGCTCCATATATACCAACATCCACACAGCCCGGCCTGTGCTCGAGCGTTGCGACGCCATGCATGAAAGAATCGTAATGCTCCAGCTTGATCTAGAGAAAGCTTTTGACAGGGTGACACATGACCTCTTGTTCTTTCTGTTAGAGCACGTGAATGTCGGAACAGTCATTTGCCAGGGCATAGCCATGACATGCAGGGAAGCAGAACGCGGTTGATAGTAAATAAAGGGGTGGGTAAGCGCATCTGAGTACAACGCTCTGTGCGTCAAGGTTGCCCCCTGTCACCATTGCTATTTTGTTTGTATATTGAACTCTTTTGTTTGGGCATAATTCAAAGCAGCAGTATTCATGGTGTTTGTCTGCATGTGGCAGAGGTCCGCGTTCTCGCGTATGCAGAAGACATTGCCGTTATTTTGTGCTGACTACGAAAGCGTTTGCGTTGTGGTTGAAACTGAAAAACTTCTGTTCCTTGAGTGGGAGCGCTGTGAACTGGGCTAAATGTTTAGGGTTCTTGCACAGAGATTGGCCCACAACCACAACAATTTTCGCGAACATGCCTTGAACAGTAACCCTCGTAAAATATTTAGGAGTGCCGCTGACGAATCATCGCGACAGTGTGCCGTGTCGGAAAAAAAGAAGTTGCTGAAGCACGTGAGGACGCCGACAGGCTAAGACTTCAGGTGGTCTATTTTTGCCACAATATCTAAAATATTTTCGTAACCACGCTGTGGTACGTTATGCAAGCAGTTCGTTGTTCTCGAGTCAATGTTCACACGTTGCACCGGGATTTTGCGGTTTTTGTATGGGGAAGCACTTGGGAGCAGACACGGCGGGCCAATCTGTTTCATCGTGTCCGGTCTGGAGGAGTAGGTGTGGCGGCTGCGTTTTTATGGAGGAAAAACGATAAGGCGTCCGTGTGCTGTGCGAAGTCAGTGCACGTTAAAGATCCCCAGGTGGTCGAAATTATTCTGGAGCCCTCCACTACGGCACCTCCTTCTTCCATTCTTCTTTCACTCCCTCCCTTGTCCCTTCCCTTACGCGCGGTTCAGGTGTCCAACGATATATGAGACAGATACGGCGCCATTTATTGCTGACTTTATGGAGGACTATAGTACCTGTGAAATAAAGTCAGCAATAAAATTCCAATAAGGAAGGGCGTCAGGCAAGGAGACACGATTTCGCCAATGTTGTTCACTGCGTGTTTACAGGAGGTATTTCGAGGCCTGAATTGGGAACAGTTTGGAAAAAGAATAAATGAAGAATACCTAAATAATCTGCGATTTGATGATGACATTGCCTTGCTGAGTCATTCAGGGGGTGAACTGCAAATCATGATCAATGAGTTAGACAGGCAGAGCAGATCAATGGGCCTAAAAATTAACATGCAGAAAACCAAGGTAATGTTCAACAGCCTAGCAAGGGAACAACAGTTCACAATTGCCAGCGAGAGCCTAGAAATTGTGACGGAATACGTCTACTTAGGGCAGGTAGTGACAGCTGATCCGGATCATGAGAGGGAGATAACTAGAAGGATAAGAATCGGGTGGAGCGCATATGGCAAATTCTCGCAGATCATGACTGGCAGTTTGCCAATTTCCCTCAAGTGGAAAGTGTACAACAGCATAATCTTACCGGTACTCTCCTACGGGGCAGAAACGTGGAGGCTAACGAAAAGAGTTCAGCTAAAGTTAAGGACAACGCAGCGAGCCATGGAAAGAAAAATGATAGGTGTAACGTTCAGAGATCGGAAGCGGGCAGAGTGAATGAGGGAACAAACACGGGTTAATGACATCCTAGTCGAAATCAAGAGAAAGAAAGGGGTTGGGCAGGGCATGTAATGCGAAGGCAAGATAACCGCTGGTCCTTAAGGGTAACGGAGTGGATTCCAAGAGAAAGTAAGCGTAGCAGGGGGCGGCAGAAGGTTAGGTGGGCGGATGAGATTAACAAGTTTGCAGGCAAAGGGTGGATGCAGCTGGCAAAGGATAGGGTTAATATGAGAGACATGGGAGAGACCTTTGCCCTGCAGTGGGTGTAGTAAGGCTGGTGATGATGATGATGACTGCGCCATTTCCTTTCCCTAAAAACCAATTATTATTATTATTATTATTATTATTAATATTATTATTATTTGTATCTGCGCCAGTTGGTGAATCGATTTATGTTCGTTCAGGACGTGAATGACCCCTTTCTGCGAACTGGTTTGGTTTGGTTCAAGGAGGTTTAATGTCCCAAAGCGACTCAGGCTATGAGAGACGCCGCAGTGAAGGGCTCCGGAAATTTCGACCACCTGGAGTTCTTTAACGTGCACTGAAATCGCACAGTACACGGTCCTCTAGAATTTCGCCTCCATCGAAATTCGACCTCCGCGGCCGGGATCGAACCCGCGTCTTTCGTGCCAGCAGCCGAGCGCCATAACCACTCAGCTATCGCGGCGGCCTTTTCTACGAACTGTAGTCAAGTTAGGCTGGGTAGGATCTTGCCAAATTTAGTTGTTAGTTCGGCGACGAGGCAAGGAGGCATTTCCGGCTTCTTCCTAATAGAGGTGTACACGGCTTGTCGCATCGTGTAAGAGCTATTTTAAGTGGATTTTAAGGTCGCTGTATTGTGCAGGTTCAAGGTAAACAGTTCTTAAACTAGTGAAAAGTACGGCTGTACCAGGTGTAGTTAAAAGTTTCTTTTTTTCAAGCTCCATACGAACACTCTTGAAATCAAGACGTATCTGGAAGACAAAGGTTTTTTGTACCTTGGGGAAATCATTGTTTCATATGCCGAAAGCCGGAAACGATTGAATTTGTCTTCTTAGATTATTGGGAAGTTTTTTCTTTTGGGACATTCTAGGACGCACGATTAAAAAAGACTTACCGGTGGATGCCTTCGGAATCAGATTTTTGCCTGATGACAGTGAAGATTTGGTTCATTTCGACACGATCATGATATTGGACCTGCACTGTATTTGGCGATCCAGGATGGCAGTAAGGCTTGCGGACTTTGACGCGAGGCCGATAAGAAAGTATTTCCGTGAATCTGTAAAAAGAGTTATTGAAGGCCACGAGATACAAGACCCAGTGCATGAGTGGCTTCCGAGAATGGAAGCTTTGTTATACATGGGCGAATTTTAATGTGTTTACTTAAGCCCTATTGCGGGTGACGTAGATTTAGCATCTGTGTTGTGTTGTGCACGTGGATTGGTTTATAAATGACGTGCTGAAGTCGGCAATAAAGAAAAAGAAGTGTGGTGGCGGAGTGGTAGCGTCTCGGCCTCAAACGCCAAAGGCCCTGGATCGAATCCGAGCCTTGGCACAGGTTTTATTTTTTATTATTCAGTGAGTGTGCGGGGGTTTGAGTGACTCCCATAGATGCCGCCACCGAATACGTTGGTTAGCGGTTAAGCGCAGGTACGGCTAGGGCGCGTTTATACTCCGGCGTAACACGCGCACGCATGTCGCACGGCGACGTCACGTCGGCCAAAGCGAGACTCTATACTCCAATTGCGCTTGACCGCCGACGCGTTCCACGGCTTCGGCTCACTGTGACCGCAATGGTGGAAGGCAGCGGCATCGGCCATATGATGCGTTGACGTCGAACGCTGCTGCGCCGTGCGCCGCCTAGACTGCGTTCACGTGGGACGCCCCTCCGCTTCTTCGTGCGCCGCCAAGGGTTATTAGGCTTAGTGCGGCGACTCCTCCTCGGAGGTCTTCGTAAGCTGCTTGTGCAAAATACAGCGTACTCACGGGCAAAGAAATCCTCGTAAAGGTCCCTTTAGTGTTCACGAAAGCCTGAGGTAGAAATTTCGGGCCCTACGAATGGCAATTGGTAGAATAAAGCAGGAAATTCACAGAACCCTTGTGAAGGACGTCCACTCCGCTCGGCACCTTGGCTGTTATTCAAAATGCGGGAGAGACCGGTTTGAGTCCTCGAGAATGTCGGAATTACACGCTCCGTAGACGACACGCCGAGGAAACGAACCTTTTGCAATTCCACTATGCTTACCAGAGCTAAACCACAGGCAATTTTTTTTCTCCGTCGGGAGGCGCACGCGTTTTGCGCCCCTAAAAGCACCCGCTGACATCAGAAAGTTGATGACGGCTTCATTTCTTTTGACAATATACAAGGCGTTCCAGCTAAACGAGTCTGGTCTAAGAGCACTTGCTGCTGGGCTAGTTGGTTTTGGTTCATAATTAAATAGTTTTAGGCGCAAAAAAGGACAAGACACATAGGGTAGGAGACAGGACGAAGCGTCCTGTCTCCTATCCTATGTGTCTTGTCTTTTTTTGCGCCTAAAACTATTTAATTATGTTGGCGCTTCGTCCTGTCTCCTACCCTATGTGTCTTGTTCTTTTTTGCGCCTAAAACTATTTAATTATAAACGAGTCTGACTGAGTTTTGGGTTTTTACTGGGCGCGGGATATACCATAAGTGAATTTTCTTCTTTTGTGTTTCTCCTCCATCGAGAGAGAGAGAGAAAAAAAAACTTTATTGTTGGAGAGGAAGTCGGGGCACGCCCCTGGGTCTCCGCACGACCCCACTGCACTAAAGTGTTTATGTAGCTAAGGTCCATAACACTGGCAGCCCGGTCAGTGGCGATTGTCTGCACGGCCGGGTCCTCCGAGCGCAGCAGGGTCTCCCAGTCCTCCCAGGTCTTGAGGTCCTCTAGGCCGCGCGGTGAAGTGTCCGCCGGGCAGAGGAGAGGATGTGGAGGGAAGAGGCGAATGGTTCTGGGCACAAGGTGCAGGCAGGAGTGGGGAAGGAGGGGTGATAGTGGGCTAGGGTCAGGGGTGAGGGGAGTGTGTGTGTCTGGAGTTTGCGCCAGTGTTGCGTGTTTGTTATCTAGGGAGGGGTGGGGCGGGGGGTAGAGCTTGCGCGAGGCTCTGTAGGCCTGCGTTATCTTGCTGAACGAGTGCATTCGCTCCGTCTCAAATCCCCAATCCGAGGCCACCTGAACCCAGTTTAAAGAACCTCGGGCTAAAAGGTTGGCGGCCTCGTTTCCAGGATTCGTGCTCTTGCTGACTTTTTCAATAAACATTTCATCGGATCTTCTGCACACGCTAGCAGTTACATAACTAGCGAAGATATAGGACACTCACGGGCTGAAAGTATATTTCTTCAGCCAACAGATCACGCAGAAGTATACAGAACGTTTATGTCCCTGAACAATAGTAAAGCGCTTGATATTGATAATATCCAAATTAAACCCATTAAGTATATTTTAGAGTACATAACTGCTCCACTTACATATATTTTCAACCTATCTATTGAATCGGGAGAATTTCCCGCTGCAATGAAGAAGTCTATATTGTCAGTTATATATAAAGGAGGCGATAAAAACTTACCAAAAAATTATCGTCCAATATCAATAATACCTACGTTTGCTAAAGGTTTCGAAAAGATATTGCACTATCGTTTTAACCAATTCTTTGAGAAGACTCATCTCATTTCTGATGCACAATTCGGCTTCAGAAAAGGACGTTCAACTGAGCTAGCTTTATTGGGGTTAAAAGAACACATGCTGCAAAATATACAAATGAAACTAATAACCCTTGGCCTCTTTATAGATTTTAGTAAGGCTTTTGATTCCCTTGATCAAGGTATCCTAACTCATAAGCTCTCAGTCTATGGGATTCGTGGCAACCCTTTATCTTTAATAAAATCTTACTTAGCTGACAGGCAACAGTGTGTATATATTCGAAACCACCAATCATCTCTACTACCTATAATCAGAGGCGTACCTCAGGGAAGTGTACTAGGCCCTCTGCTATTTAATGTCTATTTAAACAGTATTGTGAACATTGACCAAGGTTTAAAATTCATTATTTACGCTGATGACTGCACGATTTTGTTCTCTGGTCCTGATGTGAATGAACTAGTCACCAAGTGTAATCAACTTCTTAATCGGCTTCGTGAATGATCTGATATTAATCTACTAAAAATTAATCCTGCAAAAACGAAAGTTATGTTATTTTGTGCAAGAAACAAAAATTTTCGTCTAGAAAAAAGATCATTTGTGGTGGTGAAGAAATTGAAATTGTTCACGAACACACCATACTAGGTGTAACATTTTCTTCACACCTTACATGGGATTCGCATGTTGAGAAGATAATAAAAAACCTGTCATTGGTAACAGGTGCAATTGCTCGTTGCCGCGCGTTCCTTCCTGGTAAAATAAAGCTACAAATATATAATGCATTATTTGTCTCGCAAATAAGCTATTGCTCATTAGTCTGGTTGACAACAACTAAGACCAACCTAGAAAAAATTTACCTTCTGGAAAACAAAGCTATACGTCACATTGCCAATCTTGATTATCTAAGCCACACACGGCAAGCTTTTGAAACATTCAGTCTGTTAAAAATTCAAAGTATGTATGAATTCCGAATATTGCTTTCATTTCATCTGTCGTCATCCTTTAGGTCTATGATAGAAGGCACTGCGCTACTGAAACAGAACGATCACACAGTTAATACTCGCAACACAGACACTTGGTTAGTTCCCCATTTTCGCACTGACTATAAGTTCCAAGCACTACAGCACAATCTTCCAGTAATTTTAAATAGATATAAAGACATAAATAACCCTACTAAGAAAGCATTGCGTGAAATATGTCTTCAAAAATAATTCCTGACGTATAATTCGCGCCCAAGTACAGCTGCTCCCTTGTATCTTATGTAAATATGTTTTCTGTATTTCCCTATTGTAATTTATTGATGATTTTATGCTTTCTGGCTGTCCTGTTTTTTGTGAAAACTGTAACCTGACTATGTGTTCGTTTTGTGTGTGTGTGTATGTAAATGTTCTCAACAAAGTCTGCTTCTATGCCTTGTAACGGCTGCCTGGGCCTCGTCAAGCTGTATACCTACAGCTTTTAGTCCAGGCAGCCGCCAGAATTTTCTGGAAAATAAATGGAATTGATTTCAATTGAATTGAATTCCCAAATTGCGCAGGCACCCGTATAAACTCTATATGGAGGGGTGGGGGTGCATCGGGCGAGCCCAGTATGCCAAAAGCAGGGACGTGGACTCGGCCTGGCGCAAAATTTAGAATTGCAGTTTTAGAGTCTGTTAAAATGTACTGGGCTTCCGTGCGGGTAATTGCAGCCTCTGGGGTGGTGTCAGGGGGGAGAGGTAGTGTGAGGAGGGCGGATGAAGAGCAGTCCACCACGGCTGTGGTTGCATCGTCACTCGTGCAGGCGGCGTCCACCCATACGGCGTCCGGCTCGGAGCTGTACACTAGGTGGAGTGCCTTCGCACAGGCTCTGCGGCGCTGCTCTTAGTGGGAGGGGTGCATATTTTTTGGCAGTGGCTTGAAGACCAGCTCTCGGTGAAGGGATCGAGGAATGGGGAGGAGGGTTGGGTCGTTGGCCGGTATTCTGATTCCGAGGGAGTCCAGGATATACCGGCCTGTGGAGGTTTGTGTAAGCCTTATGTATTGGGCCTGTCGATGGGTCTCCACGAGTTCCCCGATCGTGTTGTGGAGGCCCAGGCCTAGTAATCTTTCTGTGGGGGTGTTGAGGGGAAGATGAAGTGCGACTTTGAATGCCTTGCGGATCAAGGCATCCAAAGTATATATGTCGTGTTTGGATAGTTCTAGGTATGGGTTAGTGTAGAGCACACGGCTCAGGACAAAGGCATGAATGAGGCGACAGAGGTCGCGCTCCTTCATGCCTCTAAGAAGACCCGAAAATCTGCGGATGAGATGCGATATCGAGCCTGCAACCTGCTTGAGTTTCTTGAGGATGGTGTCGAAACGCGGCCGCCGCAGTCGGGACAGAAGAACCCGGGTTCGGTCCCTACCGCTGCAGCCACGTTTCGATGGAGGCGAAACGCAAAGGCGCCCGTGTGGTGCGATGTCAGTGCACGTTAAAGATCCCCAGGTTGTAGAAATTATTCAGGAGCCTTCCGCTATGGCACCTCTTTCTTCCTTTCGTCTTTAACTTCTTCCTTTATCTCTTCCCTTACTGCGCGGTTCAGGTGTCCGCCGGTATGCGATTGTTTTGAATTGTAGAACTTTATTTGTCCAACAGATGTAGGGAAGGCTTTAAGCCTTCCCACCGTGACGACGGCCAGGAGTCTTCGGACCCTAGCGGCGGTTTCGGCCAGTCGGACGGTCTTCAGTTGAATCTCCGGATCGGAGCTGAGTAATAAGGTCTCCCATTGTTCTAAAGACTTTATCCTTCCCTCAGAGGGAGCATGTGGGCATTTCAACAGAATGTGATTAAGATCAGCCCTGGCTTTACATAGCTTACAGTGGCTGGAGTACTGACCCGGGTAGTAGAGGCTGCACGACAACGGGCTTGGAAACGAGTTGGTTTGCAGGCGACGCCAAGTGGAGGCCTGGCTCTTGTTTAAGGATATATCAGCCGGAAGATAGTTAACCCGCCCTAGTCTGTAGTGTTGTGTGATCTCTCTGTAACACACTAAGCGGTCCCGCCCCGTGAAGCCTTCGGATAGCCCACCAGCTCGGAAAGTAAGTCTTTGAGCTAATTCGTGGGAGGCCTCGTTTACAGCGAGAGAGGCGTGCGCTGGTGGCCAGATCGTTTCAATTTTCCTTCTATCTCTGCAGGTCTCCAGGATTCTGCTCGCCTCGGGAAAATTCTGCCTCTGGCAAAGTTCATCACCGCAACCTTAGAGTCGCTGACTAATTTTGGCTGAAGTACTTGCAATTTCAAGTGCTATGGCAGATTCTTCTCCAATCTGAGAGCAATCCGTTGGAACTGTGCCACTGGTCAGCAATCTAATTTCAGCGCTCGCTACAGCTAGGCCCATGCGGCCGTTGCCATAGTCTGCAGCACAACGTAGAGCACGTCCTTCGAGTTTTTGAAATGCTTTTTAAGAGCCTCGGCTCGTTTCTCTCTGCGTTCCTTGCGATGGATTGGGTGCATGTTTTTAGGTAGTGGTGAGATTATGAGTCGGTTCCGCACGCTTCGCGGCAGGTCGACTTTGATGCCTTCCTGCCCATCATAGTTAATGGTTAGCCTAGCTAGGACTTTCCTGCCCGCAGGGCTTCCCGCAAGTCTCGCATACTGCGAGATCCTCACTGCATCAATAATCTCCTTAAGAGTGTTGTGGAGCCCTAGAGCTACAAGCTTTCCATTTGCAGTGCGAATGGGAAGCCCCAGCGTCTGTTTTATACTTTTACGTATGATGCCCTGAATCTTCTTCTTCTCGAATGACCTAAAGCTGAGCAAGGGAGCAACATAAGCTATTCTACTTATAACAAAGGCCTGGACCAGCATAACTAGATTCACTTCTCTAATCCCGGACTGCCTGCTGGCAATCCTGCGGATGAGCCTCATAGTCTGCTGTGCGCAGCCATCTAGTTTCCTTATTGTTTTTAGCCATTAAAGCTGTTGGCCTGAATCAGAAGTTCTAGAACTTTGACTTTGTCCACTTTTGGAATGGGGTTGCCCCCAGCTGTGAGAGAGATTTGTGGTTCCTCCTTACTGGCCTTGCCTTTCGGTTGGCATAGAAGCAGTTTCTATTTTTGCGGTGAACATTTAAGTCCCCTGGGTCCGACGTAACCTTCAATTTCCTGGATAGCGTTTGGAGGGTGTCCTCTTTTTGGGCATCGCTGCAACTAGCTGTCCACAACGTGATGTCATTAGTGTACATGCTGTGGCTTAGTCCTTCAATAGCCTCCAGTCTTTCAGGGAGTTTGATCATGGCCATATTGAAAAGAAAGGGCGAGAGCACAGAGCTCTGTGGGGTCCCTTTGCTGCCTAATTTAATGTCATCCGATTTGCATTCTCCAATCTAGATTCGTGCTTCTCGGTCTGACAAAAAGTCCCTAATGTAATTGTAGGTTCGTTCACCTACTCCCAAGTCCTGAAGGTTCTCCAGAATGGCTTTCTGTGTGATATTATCAAAAGCTTTTGCTAGGTCAAGCCTAGGATTGCCTTTGCGTCCCCGGCTTCCGCATCGATGGTTTGGTGTTTTAGTTGAAGCATCACGTCCTGGGTGGAGAGCCTGGGCCTAAAGCCCACCATCGAATGCGGATAGAGGTCATTATCCTCATGTTGTTCTTGAGCCGCGTTTTAATAACGTGTTTCTAAGCTTGCCTGCACAACAGGTTAGAGAGATAGGTCTTAAGTTCTCTATCTGTAGTTTCTTGCCTGGTTTTGGTATCATCACCACCTTAGCGGTTTTCCACTGATTTGGTAGTTTACTCCCTTCCCAGCACTTCTGCATAAAGTTAGTTAATGCAGTTATAGAGTTATCGTCCAGATTGCGAAGCATTTTATTGCTAACGCCATCCCGGCCTGAAGCTGACTTGGTTTTGAGCCTGGCATCTCCGCCCGGACCTCCGCTTCGCTGATGGTTCGTCTAGGCTGGAGTTGCCTACGCCTTCATAGTTAGGTAGGGGTTCCTTGCTAGTGTCCTCTATGTATCTCCCCTGTATTTACTTCATTAGATGTACCTCCGTACCTTTGTACAAGTGAAGAATTTTTTGAAAGTTCTGTCGCTGCGCTGTTTTGCAGCCCTGTGGATCCAGCAGGTAGCGGAGTAGATTCCATGTCCTAGCTAGGCCTATATTTCCGTCCATCCTATCGCAGGTACACTCCCAGTTCTGCCTGGTTAGTGTTAGCGCGTAATCTTCTATATTTTTATTGAGCCTAGCGATCCGTCTCCTGAGATTGCGATTCCACCTTTGCCTCCTTAGCCGATTTTCCATGCTGAGCTTAGCTGACCACATATGGAGGAGGTGGCTGTCCGCTATTTCCAGTGCAGAGTCCTACGTTATCTCCTTGGTTGCGTTCTTGACGTCCTGGCCTAGTTTCTTAGCCCATTCATCAATATCCCTTATCTCACACACTTCCGTCTCGCTTATTTCGCGAAAGGCATCCATTCAACAATTAGCTGGTTTCTGCCTTTTCTCGTGGCAGCGCCTGCGCTCACCACTGTTTCGAGAATAAAGTGATCGCTGCCTAGGTTGCATCTCCCACGTTGTTGACGAAGGTGAGGTCGGGTGAGGTGTCTACGCTGACACTATTCCCCGTTCTTGTGGGCGTTTGGGGCTAGGTCATTAAGGTGAACCCCTCTTGCTGTGCATCCAGCCAGAGCTCCCTTCACTTAACTCCTTCTTTTGTGTACCCCCGCCAGCGTGTTGGGCGTTAAAGTCTCCCACCACTACCAAACCTTGCCTTTTGGCAATACGCAAAAGTTTTTGGAGAAGAGGTCCAAATCGGGCCTTCCTCTGTTTCGGGCTGCTATAGATATTGAGAACATAGAGGCTGCCTTCTTTATTTTGGCTGGAATGAGTTCAACAAGGACGTGGTATACGTTGATAACCTACGTGCCATGCTTAACGACTGCTAAGTTTCTCCTGACCAGGGTCGTTACCCACGATCTTCCATCATCTGTTTCTAAATGATAGGTAGGCCGACGATTTTGCCATCCCGCAGTTCCTGTAAAGCGATTACGTCCGAATTGTCCTTTGCCAAGAACGAGATGCTATAGGACCGCCCTTTTGCGACGGTACCCGCGGCAATTCCACTGCCAAATCGTGTGTTTATTGTGACTGGCCATGATTGAATTGTGGATTGTCACAAAGTGGTATTAGGGTCGCAGCCGTCAGTGATCCACCACGTACCTTCTGCTCTGTTTATTAATGCTCACCAATTCGGCCCTGTGTTTCTGGCTATCTTCCGATAGCGCCAGGATGGCTCGGAAAACTTCTGCGAACTCCGCCTGCCAGATCGCCTGGAAGTCGTCCATTTTCTTGCATAGATCTGGCATTGTGGGCTCTTGCGACGCATTCGCGCCTAGTTTCCTTTTCAGGTGGGAGCGGGTGTCATCTAATTGCATCTCCACAGTGCTTTCGACGGTTGGGTGGGTTTTAATCGTGTTAGCTGTATTGACTGCGTTAGCTACTTTCTTCTTCCTTTTTGGCTTAGCGTATTCTTTTCGAGGTCATCTACTCTCTTACTGCGAGACAGATTCTGCGCCATTTCTTTCCTCAAAATCAATTCTTTTTGTGCTCAAGCAGAACCACTGTTGTGTGTCTGGATGTCTCGCGCTGTCTCTTAGAGCTTGAAGACAAAATTGCTCGGAGGGTTCCTTGTTGCGAAGAATTTATTATATCAAAAGCTTGCTAGTCAGTCTAAACTAGTTAATAGATTTTTCAGTGCAAAAAATAAGTTAGGCAGGGTTTAATCATGGTTTATACGAAAGGTCGAGTGAAAGGATTACACAATGTTCGCAAAATTATGTTTTGATGCTCTACGCGTGTTGCTTCGCTCTAAAAACTTTGTACTTGCGGAAAGTTGTTCAACTAACTTCATACTTTTGCCATCGCTTGCGAAATCGCATTGTTTTTTCTGCGATAATAGTCAAGCAAATCAATGCGCAAGCAGAGCACAGACGACTTTAACCGCACCTTCGGCATCTCCTTTAGACTCCGCCACCACCGCCACCGTTTTTTCCACGCGGACAAGAAGGCACTGACGTAGAGTCACGTGGGGAAGCAAGCGCCCAACAAAACTGGTTTGCCGGTGTCCGGCGCCTCTTTCGATTAGAACACTGCACCGCTCCATTGCTCTCGTGGTTTTCGCCTCGTCGCCGCCGCGTGGTAAAGGAGGCCTCGGCGTCCGTAGTGCGTGGTCTCCACGTTCACTTGCTATAGCTAAGCGGGCGCCCCTGGAGCCATGTTGCGCCAGGGCCATAGGGGCCTCGGATTGTGTACTGATTTGGGGCAGAGGGGGCACGCTGCAGCTGTCAACGCCGCTTAATCGCCTCGAACAATCCGTTAACTCTAGGATACTTTAAAGCGAAAGCTTTACAACGCCATGTTCTGCCAGTTTCGCAAACACCATCATTTTTTTACCATCAGTACGTGCCGCGTGAAGCTGCCGAAATTGATGAGGAGGGTGAGCTTCGAAAGCAAAGGAACTGCGCATAGCTGGCCCCTGATTCAATGGACACCTCAGTCACGCTTTAAGCTACGTGGAGGCAGTGACAGATGTGTGCCGCGTGCGTTGGCACTGACAACGTTGTGGCAAAAACGCGGCACTGATGCCATAGGCTATCGGCGTTCATTGTGTTCATTGGTGTTGACGTTGACAACGTTCTAGACTCCGATGATTTTGACGAAAGGAAGACGCATAACTGGCTCTCTGGGTCAGAGGAGGCCTCAGTCACGCTTTGAGGTACTTACGTGGCCGTGGAGAACGTGTTGTGGGCTGCATGCATTAGCGCTGAAAAATTTCGTGCAGACACGCGGCACTGCAGCAATAGGCCACAGCGTTCATTTGGGGACCAACCACTCGCGCTCAAATATAATTTTACTGCCACCTGCCAGCGTGGAAGGCTGGGCGCGCTGCCTATTCAGTGTCCGCAGCACACTAAACGTTAGAGACGCCAAGCCGAGTCTATTTGCCTGATACACCAAAGCTTTCGCTCAATAACCAGGTTCAACAGTAGTTAGACCGCAGGTAATTTTTTCGCGGGTGAAGAAAAAGGCATCTCGTTGAGCATGTGACTTCCTGCGTGCTACTGATAGCCTTTAATGCTCAAAATACATTTAGTTGTTGTTGATGCTATGATGGGGGGGAGGGGGATACTGGCCCCGACGTATGTTGGCCTCGTAGCATCACTCTTGGGGGCCAGGGGAAAGGGATTGGGATTTTGGGAGGGGAGTGGGACTGGGCTGGTGGTAAGGGACGGGGGCAGCACTCCACAAGGTCACCGCAGACACAACATCCGGGGAACGTAAACCAAGTGCAGATGGAGAGGAACCAGGCACGCCGCAGCAGCCGACTCGCTGGGGTGGGGAAGATGAACGGCGCGCGCACGTCGGGGACTTGCCGGAGGCAAGGAGCCGTCACCCCGGAGCAGCCGGAAAGCCGACCAGGGCAGGCGAAGGCTGCAAGGTAGCCGAGGCTGCCTGCAGAGAGCCACCGATGGGCGGCCGGTGGAGACCGCGGGTAAACTGCTGGGAGGCAGCGCGGCGGGGTGCGCTGAGTACCGCCGTTGCCGGCGGCGAGCAGGGGCTGTAATGACACCAGGGCGTCAGTAGGCTGGCGTCCAGGGACCGGCGGTGGTGTCCGAAATTACGCTGGGAGCTGCGTCAGGAGGCAGCAGGGAGGGAACGCTGGAGACCGCCGTAGGAGGCAGCGCGTCCGGGCCCCGAGCGCACCGGTGCGCACGGGGAGGGCGGGAGGCAGCAATCGAGCCGCGAACTCGTCCAGGGCAGCACAGCAGGCGCCGAGGCAAAGGCTGGACCGCCGCCGTCGTAGCCCGCTGTGCCGGCTGCAGGGGTGTTCAGGAACAGGGGCCGCCGCCGCTGCAGCTGACGACGACGGCCCGAAGAGGCTCTCCCGGCGGTAGAGGGTTACCCGGCCGCCGAAGCGGCAGCCGGGTAAGTAGGCCTAGGTAGCGGTACGAGGGGCTCCGACGCGGGCGACGGGGCGGCCTAGTTGCTCCTAGGGTGGGGCGCCGAACGGCGCTGGACGCGCTCGGAGCTCCTGTCCAGAATCCAAAGGGCTGGCAGGAGGGTGGGCCGGGCGCGGCCGAGGCGAGTCGGGTTCGTTAAAAATGAACGCGTCTCGTGAGGAGGCAAGCAGCATGCGCTCTCCTCGGAGGACCGGCGGGACCGGCGAGAACGGGCGCCGACCGGACGGAGAAGCGAGCGACAAGACCGCTCTCTCGAAAGCTCCGGAGAGACGACATTTAGTTATGTCCGTTGGTCGAGGTCATTACTGCTGTGGATCAAGAGTCATTTCTGCTGTCTGGTGAATACGCTATAAACTAGTCTCTGACACAAGGCAAGAGAAATCGGCTTCACAGCGTTACGACACAGACACACTATAAACGCTTCAGGCCACCAAGTTGCAGCGAAGGAAGTCGAATAGGGCAGCTTTCGAGTGCACAGAGGTTGGGCAACGACGCGCATATAGCCACGCTGAAGCTCTCACCAGCACGATGAAAATCCACAAAGATGCCCGCCGAGCAGCTGCCGACAATGACGCTCCACGCACCAGCTGCACCGGGTGCCGTGTTTAGTCGTTGTCGCTGAGTGTTGAGCGCGTTTCTTCCAGCCGGATCGTGATGGCGTCTAGCTCACCTCGTTTGAAGATCACGTTGCATAAGAAAAGCTTCCTGATGTTAACCTGCCGGTCCGCCTCAGTTCGATATCGTCGGCACATTCTTTTTTTTTGGTTCTCCAAGCCACGCTGACGAACTCGATCTAGGTCACCGATCTGCCGGTCGAGGAGTATAATCTGTCGGCGGGCATTGTCTATCACCTTTTTGGTGGCAACCAAACGAGCTTCAAGCGTGTCAGTTCTGCTGGAGTGGGAACCCATCTTTCCATGCGCAGACGCCATTTACCGCCCGTCTTTGTCTTCTTCTCTCGTGTTCTTGATCACCCGGCGTGTTGTAGGCAGTAGGGCCACATGCAGTGGCTAGGCGGTCTGCGTGGCTTGGCTTGGCTGCGCGGCGGGGCGCCCGCGTTAATCTCGCGGCGCCTGGCACGCGTCTCGTGCTCGTGCCGGAATTCGCTGGGCTGGAATAAAGCTGTCCGTTTGGCGTCACAATGCTCTCGTTTTCCTCAACCCAACACGACGCAGCAGCGCATTTCAGAATATTGGGCAAAAATATTACAGGATTTCACTTCAGTCTGCTTATGACCGGAAATGCGAAAGTCGTTTCTGGTCCTCTTCCTTACTCGTTTTTTTTTTATTTTTTACCATTTTGCGTTTTTTTTTCTTTATACGCGACAGCATATACAGAAAGTTTTGTCAAAAAGCCTCTGCATCGTAATAGTACGGAAATATTACTTTCGGGTGTACACCGAGTTATGTGAGAGAGGCATCATTTCCTTTCCTTCAAATCAATCTTTATTTCATTTTCCTGGCCATTAGGAATCACCGCACGAAGACAACCATTAGTGACTCGGAATGCGGGTGGTGGTGAAAACAATTATTCAGAACGGACAGGAGGTGTTTGGATCAGCCCGTAAGGGAGCGATCCTTACAAACACTAGGTGGAGGTCCCTAGTTTGGGACCCCAGGGGCGGTAGCCGCCGCCCGGGCGCGCCCGACTAAGGCGGGCCTGTAAGTCGTGGCAGCCGAGCAGGGTCGCCTCCCAGTCCTCCCGGGTTGGGTTGGGGATGGGGGGAATGGCCGGGTTGGAGGGGCAGGCCCACACCATGTGGTAGGTGTCCGAAGACACCGCGCTACAGTGCGGGCAGTTGGCGCTAAAGGAGGGGTCGAAATGTTTTAGGGCTGCCGGGCACAGCAATGTATTGGTGAAGAGGCGGAGAAGGAGCCGCTCATCCACCTTCTTGAGGCCTTTACATGGGCTAGGGTAAAGGCGATGGCTATCTTGATAGTAGGTTGCGATATTTTTGAACGTATAGACCGGTTTAACATCGGGTTCCTGATCAGGTGGGGAGCAGAAAACAGCCCGGTGAGAGAGCGCGTGGGCGGCTGCGTCTGCTGCCTCGTGTCCTGCCAATCCCTGATGAGCAGGGGCCCATATGAGGTGACGGTGTGCGGGGTCCGTATCCCGTATGCAATTTTGGTATATTCGATAGGCTAGGAAGGGAGTGCAGCCTTGTTCGACGTTCCGACAGGCCCCTCGCGAGTCGGTGATTATGTATTTTGAATTGGAATGTGAGGCCGCGAGAGCAATCGCGACCTCTTCTGCTTGTGTTGCACTGCGGGCTCTGAACTTGAGGCCGTTAACTGTATTGCTGTTGTGAACTACCGCGGCCGTGTACCATCCCCCGTGGTGAGGGCCGGAGGCGTCCACGTAGTATACACTTGTTTTGTTGCCATAATATTGGGCTAGCGCTTCCGCTCGTGCCAGGCGCCGACCAATATGGTCTTCATGTCACATGTTTGCTGGAAGAGGCCGCACGTGGAGGGCACGTCTCCACAGTTCCGGGATGTGAAGCCTGTCTTCCATTGGAGGGGTGTGTTGGATATGGAGTCGAGCAAGAAGGCGGCGACCCGACTCCGTTAGCGACAAGCGCGTGTACTGGTTTGTAAGGTGCGCCTCCCGGAGCTCCCGGAAAGTATTCACCACCCCAAGGGCCTTAAGCCGGCTGTTTGAAGTAGTGATGGGGAGGTCAAAGGCACGTTTAACAATTTTGCGAAGGATGACCTCAAGCGTGTCCTCCTCTTGTTTCCGTATGTGGAGATAAGGAGTCGAATAGAGAATTCGACTAGTTACGAAGGCGTTTGCCAGCCGCAAGGCATCCTTACTTCGTAACCCTCCGCGTTTGTTGGAAACCCGGCGGACCATGCGGCCCACCTGGTACCCCACCTTACGAAGTTTGGCCAATGTAGTGTCTGGCCGCCTGTGTTTGTGGATGTAGAGTCCAAGCCCGTATCTCATCACTTTCGCGTATGGGACCACTCTGCAGAGAAAGAGATATTTTAGTTGTGCACTTCTGTGAGGGGCGGAGGTGCACAAATTTCGATTTTTGAGGGGAACATTGAAGACCGCAGTGGCGGGCGTAGCGGTCTACTATCGTCGCTGCTGTTTGCAGGCTGGTTTCAATGTCCCCTGTGCTGCCCTGTGTGGCCCACAGAGTGATGTCATCGGCGTACAGGGCGTGCTGCACGCCGGCGACACCACCCAGCTGGACCGGCAGGTGCATCATGGCCAGATTGAAGAGCAGCGGGGAAAGTACCGCGCCTTGAGGGGTTCCCCGCGTGCCGAGCAGGTAAGGACCATGCTCTCTATCTTGAATTCGAATGTAGGAATGACGATCCATTAAAAATTGGCTTATGTATCGGAATGTGTTGAGGCCACAGTCGGTGTGAAATAGGTTAGTGAGTATGATCTCATGTGTTACATTGTCAAATGCCCCTTTAAGATCCAAAGCGAGTACTACCCGGTCATTATGGCGGCATTCGAGGGGGTCAAGGACTTCCCGATTGAGTTGCAGGAGGACATCCTGTGCGGATCTGTGTGGGCGGAATCCGAACATGGTGCTCGCAAAGACATGTTTGTGTTCAAGATACGTTGATAACCGATCCCGCACCATCGTCTCCATTAGTTTGCCCACACATGAGGTGAGAGAGATGGGGCGGAGGTTATCTTTGTCAATTGGTTTGCCAGCTTTAGGAATAAAAGTAACCAAAGCCGCTTTCCATTCGATTGGCAGGGGGGTGTCCCCGCGCCAAATCGCATTGACGTATTCCAGGAGGGACTGGTATGCCAAGTCGGGCAGGTTCGTCAAAAGCTTGACGGTGACCTTGTCCCGTCCTGGCGCAGTGCCCCGTTTCATTTTGGCGAGAGCCGCCCGCAGATTATGGAGCTGGAAAGGTTGATCCAGCTCCGTGTTTTCTCTGCCTGCATAAGAGTACGCAGATCCACGGGGGTCTTGGGCTGTACACAGATACTGGTCCCGGAGTTTCTGTGCCAGTTGAGTCGGGTTGCCGGAAAAAGCGTGCATGGCTAGCTGCAAATGTTTTCGTGTTTTGGTTCGTGTTAGGGTTGGGTCGATTAGGGCTCGAAAGAGACGCCACGTGTTTCGGCTGGACATTTGTCGCGCGGCCGTGTTGCATCTATCTACCCAGTTGGAGTCGGCGAGTTTTGCCGCGTACTCTGCCGCTTTCTGGGTAAGCTCGGCAATTCGAGCTTTAAGTTTTTTATTGTGTTTTTGGCGTCGCCAACGGCGGACGAGGATGCGACGGGCTTCCCAGAGGTGTAGAAGGTGGTTATCCACGTCCGTGACACGCCTCTGAGAGCTGGATGTGTGTTTCATGCGAGGAAAGGTGTCCCAGCAGCTGTTGGGACCATGCTGTGTAGCCTTGCGCGGAAATGGGTGTATTATCAAGTGAGTTTAAATTTTTCCTGAATTTCGTCCAGTCTGGGATACGGGCTTGTGTTCTGGGACGCTTGAGGGGGCGTGTGCGTAGTGTAGTGTTAACGATGCAGTGGTCGCTACCGAGGGTCTCATCGGTGTTGAGCCAGTCTGCGTGTCGTATGTTGCGAGTGAAGGTTAAGTCCGGGCACCTATCCCGTGTCACAGAGTTTCCTAGCCATGTTGGGGGGACGGGGTCCGTGTGGAGGGTGAGGCCCAACGTGAACGCAAGCTCCGCCAGCCTACGTCCGCGCGACTCCTCCTTGCGATACCCCACAGCTGACTGGGAGCGTTAAAGTCGCCCACAATCAGCAGGGGATCGCGGCCCGCTACTCTTAGCACGCGGCTAAAGAGGTCCGCAAAAGTCACTCGCTTGAGTTTGGGAGCGCAGTACACGTTGAGTATATGCAACGGCGGGTCCCTGCGGAGGAGTGGTAGGATAGTCACCATTACATAGGAATACTCGAGCTTGAGGTCGAGATCCATTAAGTTGGCTGTGTAGGCTTTGTGAACGAGAAGACATAACGCCGGGTCCTGTTGGAACGTCGCGTAATTTGAAAGTGTGGCGCCCAGGCCTGGCTCCTGGAGGACAACCACGGCTGGTAGGGACTCGAAGGTTTCAAGGTAGAGGCGGAAATTGGCCCGCTTAGTGCGGTTTTTAAAGCCTCTACAGTTTCATTGTAATATGGAAGTTGATATAGCCGAATTGGAGATGGCGAAATTCCTTTGATTAAATGTGTCTCGCCATGATTTAAAATTCTTGAGGGGGAGGAGGAGGGATTGGCTGCCCCAGAGCCAGCTACTTGCGCCATCAAGGGGGTGATGATTGAAGGAGCGGGGCAGCTGTCCTCATTGTCCGAATTAATAATCAGACGGTTGAATTTTGAAGGACGGGATACGTCCCTAATGGGCCCCGTCCGACGGAGGAGGCGGGGGTTGTCCAAGATGTGTTTTGATACTACCGCGGGGACGGCAGATGTGACCTTGGTCAAGATTTGGTCCATGGCGGTCTCGATCATAGATCGTAATTTAGAGGAGATGGCGGAGATGGCTGTCACGAGGGCAGGCGAGATCTCCGCGTCGCTTTCCATTGCGTCCGAGTTCTGCGGGCTCGGAGCGGCGGACACCAATTTTGATTCTAATTTTTGAATTTTGTTGAGCCAAAGCTCATTCTGTGCCCGGAGCACGTCGATCTGTTTTTTGTATTCCGCGTCGAGTGTGGAGACGGTAACTGGGGAGGAGGGGGAATGGGAGGAGGAGGAGGCGATCTCAGCCCAGCTGCTTACCTGTTGTTTGCCGTGTTGAGACGCTGATGCCCGGGCGCCGGCAGAGCCATTTGTCTTGAGCGCCAGGAAGTGGCCAGCGTTCCTGCCGCTGGGCGGTGGTGGTGGGGGCGTAGTCTTGTTCCCGGGCGGTGACTTCACCGAGGATGATGATGATGACGTTTTGTTGCCGATGGCGTCAGCCCCACGCGGCGTTCCGCCACCGGCACCTGAATTGGTATGACTTGGCTGCCGGCCAGGTCGCTGTTTTCCAGGGAGTTCTGGGCGCCTAGCCTTGCGGCCGGGCACCTTGAGCTGCCTGAATTTCCCCGTACAGTCCCTGGAGCTGGTGGCGTGGGCTTGCCCACAGACTGCACAGGACGCAGCGCACTCATGCGGTGTCTTCACCCCGTCGACGGTCGACACCGCACGGCCGCAAAGGCCACAATTTTGATCCGGGCAGGGGCATGTGTCCGCTCGGTGTCCCACAGTACCGCACCGCACGCAGGCCGGGATCGTTTTCTTATATGCAGGTACAAGGTTGACTTCTGAGTTGTAATGAACGTATCGCGGCACCACCTTGCCCACGAAGGTGAGCGCCGCGACGTGTGATGTTCCAAGCTTGCGGATATCAGCAAGCTCTCCAGCACGCCACTGGATCTTGTTTTGCAGGGACTCACTGGTCTCGTGCTTGGCCACGGTGATGACGCCGCGGCACACGTCACCAGTGAGCTTCAAGTGGCCGTACATAGAGAGCTGGCCTTTCGGTGTTGTTAGTTCGAAGTCCCGCAGTAGCTTGTCGGCGACGTGCGGCTCTCGGGTGCCTGCCAGGATCAGGGTTTGCTCCCATGTGGGGAGCAGGCTGAGCGATGCTGCGGCCTTGGTGCCCAGGTAGGCCGCGAACGCTGCTCCCAGCTCACCATGTTGAAAGACATCCTTCAGAGCGACGGTCAACCGGGGTTTCAGGATGATAACGATGTCTTCGGGATGAAGCCGCGGAAGCGGCTTTGGTTTCCAAACAGGTTCCTGGGGCCCAACGTGAAGCTATGCAGCGCGCGCAACAGCGTTGTGCCGTGTTGAGCGGCCTGGCGACGTCGCGTCAGCTTTCTTGGAGTTAGCGTTCCGCTTGCGGGAGCGGTGTTCCACTAGCTTGAATAACTTCAAGTTCTTGATGGGCGCAGAGTCCGGGCTATCAGGCGCTGGATTTGATGGAACCTCGGACCAGGCCATGGCGTCCGGGTCGTAGCCACGTTGTAGGTTTGGCGAAGCCATCTTGCCGCGAGTGGGCGACTCACTCCCGGCCGGGCGGCCGGCGTAGGCGTTAGGCCTAGCTCCGCCGCCACGATACCCAAGTGAAGATCGGCCCTAAAAGGCCTAAATTTTGCCTCACCTGTGTGCGAGAGGTATGCACAGGCAGCTGTCGACTTCGGGAAGTCAAACGCGGCTGTGTTGACGGGGTTGCGGTCGAAGATCCGTGGCTCCAGCCAAAAATTGGCGGAGCCGATGCACTGACGTCCTCTCGCGGCGGCGGCTGCGTTCCCTCTGGCTCGGAATGCGCAATCACCATCTATCATAGCGCAGAGTGGGTAAACTTACCGCGTCATTGCTCAGAAATTACACACCTCCATCCTCCATCAACCTTGCATGAGCGCTGGCCTACTCCGGCTGCTCAGGAAACGAGAAGGCGGCCGAATGTACCCAAGGGCTAACCAACCGGGACGTTTGCACAAACGACCCCCGGCGGAGCCACGCACCACTTGCAACAATGTTACAAACATGTACAGTGAAAACAGCGGTGGATCAGTGGTCAGGGCACTCGGCTACTCCTCCGGAGTTCCCGGGTTCGAACCCGACCGCGGTGTTAGGATTCAAGTAGCAGCTTCCCGCCGCTGCCACCAGTTGGGATTCAGGTAGCATGACTGGGCCGGAGAAGAGACAAGGACGATCGGAGGAAGAAAACATTGAAGACTATACAAACACTATTTACATATTGTCCAAGTAGGGCAATTAAGAGTGCTTCTCAGTAAAGAGATCTTCTTAGCAGTCGGGAGTCTCTGGTATCTCTCAAGAGGGGGCTCTCTCCTGGTAGCAAACCAGCAGCTCCTAAATACTCTTCGTATTCCCCAGATTCCTATCTGGGGAATACAGTTCGAAGAATGATGTCCAATCACACGATGGCACTGATGGCAGAGCGGTCCTGATGTTCACTCGCAGCTCGGTCGAGGGAAATGAAACAGGACCCGGTCACGTTGTCGGCCCCGCGGCCTCCGGGCGAGCGCGCACGTGTGTCCGGTCCGCGCCCATGTGAACCCGGAAGGCGCCTGCGTGATACAGGAATGCAGGCTGTCTCCCAGCAGGGGTTGAAAGATCTTGTACTGATGTTCGGAACGCGAAACCTCTGTCAAAGGCGCGGCACTCGGGCAATTGTTCAATCCCAGCGTGAGTGAAGAAAGCAACACTGATCCTGTAGTTCGTCGCCTGATGACGGGAACGAATACGTGGGGACACTATGGTTGTCGCTGCTTCCGGCATTCCTGTTCGAACACGTGGGGACGCTATTATCGTCGCTGCTGCCGGCATTCCTGGAGCCTCGTCTCCCCCAGAGGGCTTACACACCCTCGCGGTTGTCCTCAGGTAATCCTCCCCGCGCCCAAATTCCCCGAACTCAACAGCAGAAAGTAAGCGTGAGCACAACAGCACCCCCGCCGCCAGATATTGCGTCCGGAAGATGAACTGCTCGCACGTAGCTCGGCTGAATGGGCGTTCCAGGAACCAGATGCTCTCTGGGAGTCTTCGAATTACCTTCAGTGTCGAAGCTCGGCATCGCTTCTCTTCTTCAGATGGCCGTTTTGGGAAATTCTCTGCAATGCTAGCCAAAAGAGATCACGGACGCCAAACCACGCCTGAAAAAAGCAAGTGTCCTCAGAACCCACTCATCCCCTCAGACCAAAACTCAGGGCCAAAACTGCACTTAGCAAAAAAACAGCAACTGAATCTTGAAGATATCAAATGTTTTGACTGAATGAACACATGATGTCTCCCGACGAGGAGTGGAGACAGGGCACCTGTCCAAGGCGTGTGCTATTGTTATAGGCGCACTTGGAAGAGAAAAAAAATTCGCTAAATGAAATAAGGTTGGTCTTAGAGGGCACGCGGTACAGGAATGGGTGGCTGGATTTGGCCGACGTGGGGTTCAATTTTTCCCGCCCCAATACTAAGAGTCAAGGTGCGTTACACCACTCGCTCTTACTATCCTTGGCCGAAATAAGGAAAACGTACACCTAGTTACGACACCTGATTATGAATAACATTACTGCAAAGAAAGTGGTAGATATACGTTCTCCAGTAGGAAGAGAATATGAAATAAATCTCCAAAACTAAAAATTTGGGCGGACATCCCCTTTTGGTAAAATCATTACCAGCTAAAAGGCTCGGCTTAGCCCGTCGGCATTTGTGTGGAGCTTGCCTTTCTTGTAGAGAACCTCGAAGCTGTGGCGCTGGAGTGCCAGGCTCCACCTCAGTAGACGACCATTTTTGGGCGACATATTGTGCAGCCAAGTCAAAGAGCAATGGTCCGTTTCTACTGTGAAACGGGACCCGGAGACGTAGCATGCTAGTGTGATGCGCCACCAGCGCCCTCAGCTCTAGCCGTCACCTTTCTGGTGCGTCGTCAGCGCCACCGGTGCTGGTGCTCCGCGCCCGGCTTCCGGCCGCAGGAAGAACAACCCTGCGGAGGTACCTGGCCCCGGCGCCTTTCCGGCGACGGGCCGCGGAACCTCACACCGGAGCCACTCCCCGACCCTCGGCCGCACAGCTCCCTACTCATCAGTGACTGCTCTCCTATATTAAGTAAACCATTTTTGTTACATCTACGGACGTGCACGGTCTGGGACGACTTTTCTGGATCCTCCGGGGCCCCACCTCGGAGGACGCTCGAACCTGCTGGGGGCCTTTTCCCCTCACAGCTAGTTTTTCAATAGCCCAAAGGAGGCTTGTGTACCTGCCATTGCTTTTCTGGCAAAGAATAGCGTCTAACCCGCGGAAGCTGGCATCACATTGTATGATAAAGGGTTTGGAGAAATCTGGCGCTGCCAGTGTTAGGCGCTAGCTTAGGGCCGTTTTCAGACTCTGAATTGCCTTCTCTTTCTTTTAGTCCCAAGAAAGATTGGTAGGCTCACTTTTTCTCAGCGCGTCGGTCAGGGCGCTGGCTAAATCAGAGTATCCCTTTACATAATGCTGATAATAGTCTGCTAGGCCAATAATAGCCCTGAGTTGCGATTTTGTGGTTGGGCGACGGCACTCCACCACGGCAGCCACTTTAAGTTCTGCAGGTCTGCATTTGCCTCGTCCATCCACGTGCCCAAAATAGTTCACTTCGGAGCACCCCAGGTGTCATTTTCCCGCCCTTACCGTTGAACCAGCCTCAAGCAGTCGACTCAACACAATACGCTGGTGTTCAATGTGTTTCTCCCAGTTTTGTGAGAAAACGGCCACGTCGTCAAGGTAGGGGAGAGCGAAATCTGCAAGTCCCCGCAGCACTTGGTCCATTAACTTTGAAAAACACTACGGAGCATTTTTCAAGCCGAAGCTCAACATTTCAGGGCGAAACGTGCCCGCGGGGGACACGAATGCTGCGTTCCTGCTGGCGCGCTCAGTGAGTGGCACCTGCCATTAACCACGAACTAAATCAAGTGGGGATATATATTCGGATTGAGCGACTGTTTCAACCCTCTCCTCGATGTTCGGAATGGGGTAGTTCTGGCCCACTGTGATTGATTTCAGTCTCCGGTACTCCACGCAAGGTCTCGAATCCTTGTCTGGAACCTCTACAATAAAGATTGGTGACATATAGTCACTTTCGCAGGGCACTATGACGCCAAGTTCGCACGTACGGCGGATCTCCGTCTCAATGATTTATTTTTGTCTTGGAGAGACACGGTACGGTTTGCTCCTGATCGACTCTTCGCTGGACAGCTGAATGTCGTGTTCGAAGAGGGTTGTTTTTCATGGCTTGTTTGAAAACACCGCCTCAATTTCGCGGACGACTTTTTTCATGTCTCCTCGTTGACTTTCCGTCAAACGTGACTCTCTGTCGATTGAATTTAGCAGCGCATTCGCTGCTTGCTTGTGCTCATGTGGGAATAAGGTATGTCTGAGATCTCTTCCTCTGGCATGTTCAGCGCCATGTTAAACATGTCCTTGCGCTGCACATAAGCCTTCGTCAAATTACTGTCGATTATCCGATTGTGTTTGTTCTTAAACTTTACCTAATAGTTTTTGTCCGAAAGCTTGGACACCACCTTAGCTGGCCCTTCCTATTGCACCTCAAGCTTGTTCTTTTTTGACGGACACAACGTCACCTGGTCGCCAGGTTGAAAGGTGCGCTTGAGTGCCGATAGGCCGTAGTACACAATAGACAATGACTGCGCTGCTCTGACATTTGCTTCCACTAGGTTTCTGGTTTTATAAAGTCTTTCCAGTAGCTTCAGGACGTATTCCGCTACACAGGAATCCTCTCCGTAACCCTCCCATGACTCCCTCAGCATGCGCAATGGGGTCCTCAAGTCACGCCCATAGACTAGTTTAGCGGGGCTAAATCCTGTGCTTTCGTGGGGGACAGATCTCATTGCAAAGACTGCTGCTGGAATGCAGCCTTCGCAATCTCCCTTATTCTCAAAACACAGAGGCCTAAGTATCCGCTTTAGCACTGAGTGCATACGCTCGACTGGATTTGACTGAAGGTGGTGAATGGAACTGCGGATTATTTTAATCCCACACTGTGTCATGCAGCTTGTGAACACGCTCCCGTTATCGCTTTATATCTCTGCAGGGAACTCCACGCGAGAGAAAATTGACAAATGGGCGTCTATTGCACATTCGGAACTTAGCTGCTTCAAGGGAACGGCCTCGGGAAATTTGCCACGCACAGTGAGGTCAGAATGTAGCGACAACCAGAATTGGACGCTGGCAGCGTGCCGATAGTATCTATTACGAGACGTCGAAAGGGCACTGTAATGATGGGAACTAGTGTCATGGGCGCTTTCCATTTATCCATCGACTTGCCGACCCGCTGACAGGTGTCGCAGGATCTAACAAGCTGTTCCACATCTTTTCAGCAGCGAGGCCAGCAGTGTTTGAGGGCTAATCCAGCTTTTGTTTTCTTTTTGCCCAGTTAGCCCGCCTATGCATTTCCGGGTGCGAGCTCTAGAAGCTACCGCCGGTACTTCTCAGGCACTAGGAGTTGCTCATATGCGCGTCTTTCGAGCCGCAGTATTTCCGATACTGAAGGCCTGATTTTTCATGAAAACTGATGTTCTTTCTGGCGACTCCCTCTCTAACCTTATTTCTTAGAGATCTTAACGATGGGTTGCTTTTCTGCTCTGCAATGAGTGCTTTCCAATCAACCTTAGTCAACTCCTCCATCAAGTCGAAGCGGGTGTTAGTGTCGAACTCTTCGCGTTGGTTCCTGTTGCCCCATTCTCTACGGAATCGGCAGTTTCTTGGATTTCAAGAGCTACCGCTGGTTCGGGAACATCTTCGTTATGATCATGCTCATGTGGATTAGGCGGATCAGTTTTCCTGCAAAGATCCCGCGGCTGGTCGGGAGAAGGTTTCGGTGCCTGCTCATTTATAGGGGCGTAGTGGACTTTCTTTGAGAGCCCTCGCGCTCGAGAACGTGTTAGCCCCATGCAAGCGAAGTCCGAGGCGAAAGAAAGACCTTTCTCTCTCAGCAGCTGCTCGGATTTGTTCGAAAACAGTTAGGGCAAGTGTGTCGGCAAGTTTGCGCTAACTGCCGCTTCTGTGTCTAGCCGGCCCCTCTATAGTCACCTTCGCTATAGGCAAGCATCCAATCTGTTTTTCGGCGACCTGCTTAATCCAGGGATATTCGCCAGTATAGTCCGTGGAGGAAACACAGGACGCGTGAGCAACATTCATGGTAGCCGCTGAATCTCGCAGTGCTCTGAATTTCCTGCCATTTAACACCACGTCCCGCATGTAAGGCTCTAGCAATTTAAGGTTTTCCTCCGACTCTCGCATGCACGCGAACCCCATCTTTTGCTTTTTGCAGTTCAATAAGAAGTGACCCTCCTTGTTGCAATTATAGCAGACAATGGGCTTTCGCGCTTCAAACGTGCGAGCTCCAGGTGCCCGCTGTTTGGGCGAATCGGCAGATTTGGGTGACAAAATCTTTTTTTCGCTACCTCCTCCTTTTCATCCCGCATCCTCTGCTCGGTGACCCCGCGTGCTGGTGGCACCCTTCTGTCGGGGATTCTCTTGAAATAGGTTTCTTCTTTCCTAACCTGTTATCGTACCCTGCCTTGCTTTGGAGGTTTCGGCGAACGTAATACTCGTCTGCGAGTTGTGCCCGTTTGTCTAGGTCTATATCTTTTAGTCTATCTTGCAGTCATATCCTCAGATCTTCTGGAATTGTGCTACAGTACTGCTCTAGTGCGATGCACTCCAGTACCTTGTCATGACTTCCGTGTACCTAAGCGGTCATAATCCACTCGTTTAAGTTGACTTTAAGCCAGTACGCGAAGTCAGTATGCGACTCTCCGACTTCCTTTGTCTGCCTGAATCCCTGCCTAAAGGCTTCAGCAGAAAGCCGGTACTTCCTAAACAGTGCGCTGTTTACCTTATCGTAGTCATCACACTCTTCCCGTGAGAGGCAAGCTACCAATTCGGCCGCTTCGCACGGAAGGAGAGGAAGTAACTTCTCCGACCAAGCGCTCTTGTCGATGTGCACCTTTCCGCATGTACGTTTGAACTTTACCAAAAAGAGTGGAATATCGCCTTCCACGCGGTATGGTGAGACGAGATCCTGCAATCTCTGCCTCCCTTGCTCCTCTACCGAAGCTACAGGGCTAAGACGCACCATATTCTCTCTGTTCTACACGATGTCGAACTCTCAGTTTTCGAGCATGTTCTCTCGCTTTTTTCTCTGCCTCACGAACCTCCCGCCTCTCTAGAACCAACCGAAGCCCTTCTTTTTCTTTCTGCTCGAACAACACCCGTCTTTCTTGAGCCAACCGAACCTCTTCTTTTTCTTTCTGCTGGCACAACTCGCGTCTTTTCTGCTGTTTTTTAAGCCTCGTCGACCTCCTCAACAGTCACTTCCTCCTGCCGCATAACCTCGAGAATTTCTTTTTTTTCTTTTCGCGGAAGGTAGCGAAATCCCCAACTCCTGCAAATTTCGCGATGCTCCTGCACTGTGAACTTCTCCATCATGAGTTCCACCATGAGTTAGCAAGCCCACTGAACAAAAGCCCTAGCTTGAAGTGGACAAAACAGTTTCCCTAAATCAATTTCTCAGACAACAGGAATCCGCACCTAGCATCTGCCTGTGCTAGTACGGTCTGGCGAAATGAACGGAAAACATTGGGCACTCACCCTGCCAAGGTATAGCTGACGCCCGTCAGTCGCATAGCTGCCGAGGTCCGTTGGAGTCGTTAACTTCACGTGGACGTCCCACAATTGCCATCCAGTTGTTTTGATTCAGGTAGCGTCACTGGGCCGGAGAAGAGAGGAGCACGATCGGAAGAAGAAAACTTGGAAAACTTTGTACAAAGACTTTACATAATGTACAAGTAGGGCAATTGAGAGTGCTTCTCAGTAAAGAGAGCTCCTTAGCAGTCGGAAGTCTCTGGTATCTCTCAAGAGGGGGGCTCTCTCCTGGTACCATACCAGCAGCTCCTTAAATACTCCTCGTATTCCCCAGATCCCTAGCTGGGGAATATGGTTCGAAGAATGATGCACAATCACACGATGGCACTGATGGTACTACCCATGGCAGGGTGGTCCTGATGCTCTCTCGCAGCTCGGTCGAAGGAAAGGGAACAACAGGACCCGGTCACATTGTCGTCCCTGCGGCCTCCAGGCGGGCGCGCAAGAGTGTCTGGACCGTGCCCATATGGAGCCGGAAGGCGCCTGGGTGACACAGAAATGCAGACAGTCTCCCAGCAGGGGATAAAAGATCTTGTACTGATGACCGGAACGCGGAACCTCTGTCGAAGGCGCGGCACTCGGGCAATTGTTCAATCCCAGCGTGACTGAAGAGGGCAACACTGATCCTGTACTTCGTCGCCTGATGACCGGAACGAATACTTGTGGACGCTATTATCGTCGCTGCTTCCGGCATTCCTGGAGCCGCGTCTCCCACAGAGGCCTCACCCACCCTCGCGGTGCTCCTAAGAGAATCCTCCCCATGTCCAAATTCGCCTAACTCAACAGCAGGAAGGAAGCGCGAGCACAACGGCGGCGGCTGCGTTTTTATGGAGGCAAAACGCTAAGGCGCCCATGTGCTGACCGATGTCAGTGTACGGTAAAGATCCCCAGGTAGTCGAAATTATTCAAGAGCCCTCCACTACGGCACCTCTTCCTTCTTTAATTCTTTCACCCCCTCATTTATCTCTTCCCTTACGGCGTGGTTCATGTGTCGAGCGATATATGAGACTGATACTGCGCCATTTCATATCACAAAAGACCATTTATTATTATTATTATTAAAACAGACGCCTTTACCCATTCCAATAGCCAGAGCTTTCCAATGCACAAGCCACGGCGCTTAGAAGAGATGAGACGGAAACTCTTATGACCTCATATCGAATGGCGTTAATTACAAAAGGTGAAGTTAGTCCTATTTGCCAGATTTTTTACAGAAACCTTAACGCAGATAAGCATATTCTATGGGGATGCGAGGGAAATCCAACTCTAGAAAGTTCCTCCCATATCCCTCAGCTGCAGCTGGGAAAAGATCATACGCAGTGACGACAAACAAGTACAAGCAACTTTGCAGATTGGATCATCGAGTTCGCCCCTTCATGGAGTCCACCCTGGGCGAAAGTGGGCTGAATACGACAGAACAACGTAATAAAGTTTATTCCTCCTCCTTTAAGGGGCGGTTCGGGTGTCCCCCGATATATATGAGACTGGCGTCATTTTATTTCCTTAAAACCAAGTGTTATTTCATTTTCCTTTCTCAAAACCAATTTTCATTTCATTTTCCTTACTGTGCGGTTCGAATGTCTACCGAGACATGTGATCCTGGCTGCCTTTCTTTTTTTAAATTGTCCACTGGACAACGCGTCGTGCCAAACGGGCGATGGTGTTCCGTGGACTCCTTGGCCACGCTGCAACACGCGGTCGCGTCCCATTTTTAAAGACGGAGCTTAAGCGTCCTTCATTTTTTGTTCTAGCTTATTTTTGTTTTTATTTTAAAAATTTGGCTTTTCTTTTCATTTTTATTTTTGCTTCTTAATTTCGTCACATATATGTCGCTTAAGAACTGTTACTTAATGAACTTTTGCATTTATGTTGATTAACCGTACAACTTAAGATTGACAGTTCGCGTGGAGAACTTCCGTCCACAACTTCTATTCACGTCAATAATAATGACCCAAGAAAGGCTCTTAAAAATTTTAAAACTGAAAGGGACTACGGTGAGGAGGAGTGTAACCGGTCATGAAAGAATAGGATCTGCCACCACCACGAGAATCCCCAGCTAACAAAACGGGCTAGCAACTTCTTTTTCCTCCATTGCTAATTTATTTATAAATAGGCACTAAAAACGAGAACAGCCGAATGGCTATACGGGCTTTTACGGAAATCGTTTCCTTTGTCCTTCTCCTTCATGCACTTTGAAGATGAAGATTCCTGGCCAAGGTATGAAAGTATTTTCTTCTGAGTGGTTTCTCTTGTCGAGAGAAGAGGATATTGCATTTAATGTCCAGTGTTTTTTGGGTTTTTGCTTGAATGATTTATAGATGGTGTGAAGGGAACAAGTTTTTCTTCTCTGCCTGCATATACAGCGTTCTCTTCTGAAGCCGACACGGGGAACGTGCCGGCCCGGGCACAGTGGTCACAAGAATTGGGCAGGACCGCGACATGCAGGCTTATACTGGAAGTCGGAAATATAGTAGTTTGCTGTTTACCGCTTCGGGCGTCTAAAGTCCGAGAAGCTACCAGTTGTAGAATCAGTTATCACAGAGCCTGGGCTGCATGAGCTCATTTACTGCGCGAAATGAACCACGAACTCTTGCATTGGCTGCAGCCTTGGTTTGCTGTGTTGACTTTGCTTTACATTTTCCTCATCATCAGAATGTGTTCATAGAATGTGCTCATTCCGAAGGGTAAACACATTCTATGAGTTAATAAAACAGGATAATAAGCTTACAAGTTGTGACTCGACCTATACGTAAAGAGAAACCCTGCTGTCGAAATACTATATCAGATTTCACTAGTACATGCCGTTGCAGGTAAGGCAAGAAATTCTTGGAATTTTTTTCGTTCCCATTGGGATCGCTTTTTATTAGGAGACCGGAATTTACCATCATAAAATAATCTAGCCCGACCACTGCACTTTTGGTCCGGAAAAGAAAATGCGTCCATGCTCAACATGGCAGCATATACCAGCCAGCGTCAAGAAAATTGCGTGCATATATGTCGTGGCTGCTGTGTTTTTTACACGAAAACGAAATCGCTCCAAATCAGAGGCCTTCTGGTTGGCTGTGATGTAGGTGGTAGAGACCTTGATCAGCGGAAATCGCTGATTGACATGGGACGATTTTAGGTACGTTACAAGGCACTCTTCTACCCCTTATTATTTGTGAAAGGCTCCATTGTCTTACTTTTCACCCAACTTCAATTTACGACAACTGAACAGAGGGAAACGGTGAAAAATTTTATTTGCGAAAGGTGGTATGTTGTCGCTCAGAGAAATTATATTATTGACTTCTATCAGGTGTATGTCATTCATGTTCAAGGAGGGCGCAATGTTTCGCCAAGAATTCTCTAGACTTGAATTCGACTGTGCATGACGCAGCTTTAAGCAATAATATAGCGGAAGGAGCGTTGACCATTCTATATAGTTCCGTTCGGAGGGTTCACGTTCCGCACCTGGAGTGCCTGCTACTCACGCCTGCGCTACGTCGAAGCTATGCCCCCTTGGAACTGCATTACACTGTGCTCTTCATCTGCGGGAATAAACTGGAGAGCGATGCTATGTCTGCAAGGAATAGACGAAAATCTCTATTATTTTCCTCTGCCCTAGTCTGACGGTCTCAGTCCGCTTAGTCGGGTGATTGAGTTTCAGACGAACTTATCTGCTCTACGCTCATAAAATGCATCAAGCGTACAGTGGTATGTGTTTGGTGATTAAAGATCAGCTGGTTATCTGTAGGTCTAGAGCTGGAGCGGGCATGTCCTCCAAAGATTTGGGGCTTTGGAGGTTGGGATGTTTGCGGCTCGGGGAATTTTTAGCAAGTATGTATAAATCTGAATAGGCGCCACATGTTTGCCATTTTTGTGGCGATGGAGACTTGAGGGCGCGCAGGAGGGTCATTTCCTTAGGGAGGATGTTCGTGCTTGAACGGCTGCTTATTCCTTAGAGATAGAGAAAGTTGGTTTGTTTTGATTATCGGGTTTAAGGTCCCAAAGCAACTCCGGCTAAGAAGGACACCTTTCTGGACTGCTCCGTAATATCGACCACCCGGGGTTCTTTACCGCTCACTGAAATCGTACAGCGCACGGGACTCTAGAATTTTGCCTCCATCGAAATTGGACTGCCGCGGCCGGGATCAAATCCACGTCTTTCGGGTCAGCTGCCGAGCACCATAACCACGCAGCCACCGTGAAAATTGGTTTTTAGGGAAAGGAAATGGCGCACTGTCTCACAAATCGGCGGAGACCTGGACCGCGCCGTAAGGGAAGGGATAAATGAGAGAGTGAAAGAAAAAAGGAAGAAAGAGATGCCGTAGTGGAGGGCTGCGGAATAATTTCGACCTCCTGGGGATCTTTAACGTGTTCTGACATCGGACAGCACACGGGCGCTTTTGCGTTTCGCCTCCATCAGCCGCTAGATATAAAAATGTATGTATAAGGGGAGGTTAGAAGCTGTTGTCTATTGCTCAGTAGTTATTTTAAGCAGTTGCTTTCTCCACTAAATTCCTTGCGTTTACTTTTCGGGTACTTCGAGAGACAGACAGAAAAACTTTATTTTGGCAGATGAGTTTTAGACCCCCGCTGGGCCACTGTGCGGTACCGCACTACATCATGTCTGTCATGTCGGGACATGAAGTCGCCAGCCCGAGTCACCGCAGCAAGCTTCAATGTCGTGTCTTCAGACAGGGGCAGGATCTCGCAGCCCTCTCAGCTCGAGATGGCGTGCTGTCGCTGCGGGAGAGGATCACCAGGGCAGCTGAAAAGGATGTAGGAGAGTGCGGCGTGAGGGTCACCGCATAGGGTGCATGAAAGAGACGTGTCACATTAGTAGCATAACAGCTCAGAGGATGACAGAGAGCTGGTCTGGAGGCGTCTAAAGAGGATGTGTTTTGAGTGCCAAGGAGGGGGGTGAGGGGGTGAGGGGGTGAGTCCGACGGTCCAAACGGGGTATTTGCGTGAGCTCTGCAAAAGTGTGCTCCTGCTCCCTCGAGAATCCTGAATCGATACTGTCCGGAGCCCGGCAAGTGAAATCTAGGGCCAATTTATCGGCAGCCTCGTTTCCAGAGTTCCCAGAGTGATCCGGCACTCACTGGAGTTCTACCCTATGTTGTAAATTTTGAGTTGGGGTGTTCAACAAGTGCTTGGTAGGGGTGTGAATCCTGCCTCTGGCAAAGTTATACAGAACCGTTTTGGCGTTTTGGAGCCGCTAAAGGTGCACTGGGCCTCCGAATGTGCAAGGGCTAGGGCGATGGAGCCTCCTCTGGATCCTAAGACGTAGATCCCGATTGAAGGCGGTCACTTAGGGGATAGGATTGAATTGTTGCCAACTGCTACAGCTTCATGCGCTGTACATGCGGCGTCTACCCAAATGGCATCGTGGTCTTGTCTGTAATACTTATGAAGGGCATGAGCGGGAGCTGCGCGGCGAGTGATATGATATTAGGAATGGACGTTTCAAGGAAGGGGTTGAATAACGAGCGGTATATGGATGAATCGAGGGATGGCTGTAAGGGTTGACCGGTTGGAGGGTATCTTGATGCGAAAGGAGGAGAGTATATGGCGGCCAGTGGCGCTAGCCGCAAGTGTAAGGTGCTGTGTCTGGAGGTTCCCGTCAACTAGTTCCTGAAGGTTGTTATGCATGCTAGTGCAAGGAGTTTGGCTTTGCTAGTGCTACGAGGTAGGTTTAGAGCTGCCGTAATGGCATGGCGGATCATGGCGTTCACGCGTAATGTTTCCATGCGGTTGAATTATAGATATGGGGCAGCGTATAGAATGCGGCTAAGCCAAAGTGCATGTATTACTTTTATGTTGTCCGCTTCGTCTAAACCCGTAATAAGACAGGATACTCGGCGTAGAAGGTGCAACACGGTTCTCTTGGAGGCCTTTAGTGTTTAAGGGTATGCTTATTTCGTAATCGGTGTGATGGAGATCCTGATTAGAAATTTTTTTTTACATATGTACACAAGCCAAGGTTACCAGATACATTGACATTCACAAGTAGACATGACGCTAAGCATGTAAGGCAAGCCAATTATAGAGGTACCATAAGCATCTTTGAACAACTAACAGGAATTGCTTTGAGCGATTTATGTCGGGATAGCATGACTATTCACAGTAGAGTGAAACAACTTGTAAAGCGATTTGAATTGGCGAAATACTGTTTTAAAGTGAGCTTTACTAACCCTTCCCATTGCTTGTTGAGTGTATGTTTCATATGGGCTTGAACCGAGGAGCGGATGTGGTGACAGTATTGCCGAATTTCTTCGCACAGCATTATGGGTAGTGTCATAGCCTGTCTTTGTGCATACAGCTTACATGTTTTAGTCAGGTGGGAGGCTAGCTTGCGACAGGGGTTCGGAGCAATGAAATATGCACCCTAAATTTTGTTCTTTCTGCGAGTTGCGACAGGTGTTCGGACCGATGACATATACTTTTTAATTTACATGCTTTAATGCGCAGTTGAGGTGTTAACCGAGGCGTCTAGATCTGAGAGCTACTGCGTCCTTTTCTTTCTTCAAAAACGTTTACTTTCCTCAAAATACATGCTTTTGCATTCCTCCACGTAAGCAGACGTAAGTGCCCTCGGAATTTTTTTCTCGGCCTATACCCTGGTGCTCTTGCGTCCACGCTATGTTTACTTTAAATACAGGGCATTTTGTATTTATTTGGTGTGGTTAAGTTTCCTTGGGCGTTATTGGTACGGCTTCGTTAGTACTGTCAATAACGGTAAATAGTTGTTTTTGTGATGGTATACATAAGCATAATGGTGTATATAGAATGCAATTTCTTGTCTTGTGCTGGTAAAACATTTACGGATTTGATGAGATTAGTTTTCGAATCTTCTTAAGGAAAAGGCTTTCATCCATTGATTTTGCAAGCTTGTAAACCTCTCCTCCTTAGAAAGCTTGTAGTATTTCTAAATAAACACGAAATAAGAAGGTTGATGCTTGAGTTATATCTTACGGCGCGAGATGACTCCTTCAGAACTGCTGTAATCATGCTGTCTTTTATGCTCATAACTCTGTAGTGTGGACGGTGTTGAGGTTTTGATATACACCTTGATTTATATTCTCTTCAAGCGTAAGTCTCGCTCAAGCTTGCTTAGTGGGGTTTGACAATTATGCTCCTTTTGGTTTATTACCAGGGTTTGCCGAAGGCCAGGAAGTCAGCTAGGATGTGATTGATATTGCTGCGCGGCAACCAGCCGAAGAATGAGGCGAGATGAAGGATGGCAGTGAAATGATTTTATAGGTTGCTGGCCTAGCGCGAGAGCTCCGAACCGCGCCCTGCCAGCTTCGTTGCCTTCGTGACAATATTATCATGCCTACTTAGGCATTTTTCGTGTTTCTTGGGCTCATGTATTTTCACTCGCTTGGCATGCTGTGAGGCACCGTTGGTAGTGTGGTGGTGCCAAGTGCGTGCATAGTTTTGCAAAAGTTTTCTCAAATGTGGCCCCTCTTTTTTTGCAGAAATGGAGGAGTCATAAACAGGCCTCCATCATTTGAACATACGCAGTTGTTTTGTTATTCTATCGGGATCGTATTCTCTTCCTGCGTGTTTTTTTAATGTTTTCAGCTATAAATTATATACATAAATTGCTGGCAGGGCCTTTCTAAACCATTGGGAGAATTTGAAGACTGTGTGAATACGAGGATGTCTATACGTGGCTTATGTTACGAGTGTTTTTTACTGTGAGCTCCTCCATATCTCATCGTTACTCGGCCGTTCTCTATGAAGATCTGTGAATTGGTATGCGTTCCGCTTTACCTGTGTAGAATATCATGACACCTTAGAATGAGGAATAGGTGATGGCATCTCGTCATCATCATCATCAGCCTTACTGTGCCTACTGCAGGACAAAGGCATCTCCCATGCCTCTCCAATTAACTCTCTCCTGTGCCAGCTGCAGCCCCCCTCATACCCCGCAATTCTGGAGAAATGCAATTTTGAGCGGTAAACCATATATGAGCACAATTATTTCATATAATGTAAGATTTTACAATAACAATCAATATAACTACAGATCATCCGACGCCAGTCTTGAATTTTTTCTGTTAACGTTTTTTGATGCCGTCAAAAGCGGTCCCTATTGGTTCTCTATAGGAGTCTTAACGTCTGGATGCGAATGATAGAACCACTTTAGAAGAAAAATTTTGCTACATATCAGAATAATGGACCGCTACCTTCAATATTAATATAAAAGTATCTTAAAATTTTGCAATTTTAATAGTTTTGTCCCAAATGTGTGGAATTGATCATTGCTAATTTCTTAATGTCATCCGCGCTCATAAATTTCTATCGACCTCTGCTAAGTTACCTTCGCTTGCAATCCAGTCTGTTATACTTCAGGATCATTGTTCATCTTGCCTTTGCATTAGAGGCCCTGCTCAAGCCCATTTCGTCCCCTTGATTTGGACTAGGATGTCATTTACTCGTGTTTGATACCTGACCCACTCGTCCGGCTTCCGGTCTTTTAACGCTAGTCCTATCATTTTTTTTATACCTTCCTACGCTGTCCTTAAGTTGAACCGTTTTGATAAGCCTCCACTTTTCTTCCTCCTAGGTGAGCACCTCTCTGAATGGTAGGCTTTGGTGTGCCCCGGCTGTACATTGTTACGTTTGGAGACGCCAACATTCCAAGAATATTCAAGCCACTGGGAATCATCAATCTACCGAGGCTTCAAAGGGCCGTCGATGTGGTTGCAGCGCTACGAGTGCAGGTGGTGGCGTCTACAAGGGTCCTTCCCCCCCCCCCCCCCTGCTGTTTACGGGGTGAAACGGCTCCCCGCTGTCTGAGAACGGCTTTGGTGAACCTGTCTTTTGTTCTCAACGCCGGACCCACCCGGGACATTTTTCTCCCGGAGGGGACGACGGGGGAGCCGGCGAGCGGCGGAACTGCAAATGAGCCGTGACAAATGCGGCCGGGTTTGACTAAGCCAACGTCTCCGGAATCCTCGTGCTTCGAAAACAACTTCGACTTAGACTGTGCTTTCCCACGCTCTACGTGAAAGCTTCTGCGAACTGCGGTGGGATCCATTCGCCCCCACGCTACCGCTGTGAAGTGCAGGTGACTGACCTTCGACGCTCTCAATGGGACCCCCTTCGGGCTATTCATCACTGAAGCCTGGACAGCGCGGACACTAATCTGCCAGAAGTGGCAAGAGTGTGTGGCTGGGGGCGGACCCGGAAGACTGGACACGTGATCTACATCACAGTGATTCGACACATTTTTAATGAAGTAGATTCCCCAACTAGGGACCTGGGGACAGCGGACCCTATTTAAGCAGCGATCTGGCGTGTGTTCGCTAGCTCCCGATTCACTCTTTCAATCTTTGTATAAATGTAAATAAACCCTTCAGTCTCTTCTTCACCTCGAAGACCCTCTCATCTCTTCGTCAACCCCACTACAGCAGTCTCCCGATCCGGAACCCGGGGACACCGACCTTGGCGAGAGACGGCACAGGCGAACCAGGGGCCCGCATCTAACAACATGTTACTGTATATCGAGCTGTACAATTAAGATAGGGTCAGAAAGAGAATGTATGCGTTGAACAGCACTGAAGGTACCATTAACGCTTGTGCGATTTTCTTGTCACGAAGTACGGAGTAAATGAATTGCTACCTTTGTTGTATCGCGTATTCTCTTTCTACGACACAGATTGACACAGCGCAACAGACCGAGGACGAGGAGAAACACGAAACACAGGACGGGCGCTGAATACCAACATTTATTGCGCCATAAAAAACCAGCACAATTTATACCATTCACATGGTTCACGTGATATACTGTCAGCCAGTCAAACCTGCGAAAAAGAGCCTCACACTCTCGCGAATATTACACAGTAAAAAGGCACTAATAGCACGTGCAAGCAAAAGCATTATTAAAGTATTAATAAACGAACCACGGATAAAGAGAATCGCGCTTGTGCCTCTGCAATTTTATCGGCGGTGCCAGGGGCAGTAACGAGTAAAAGAAATGCGAAT
The DNA here is from genome assembly GCF_052857255.1 of Amblyomma americanum. NCBI lineage: Eukaryota > Metazoa > Arthropoda > Arachnida > Ixodida > Ixodidae > Amblyomma > Amblyomma americanum. Next base: position 472,791,115 of record NC_135497.1, read on the forward strand.
ATGACAGGTGAAATGGCGATCAAAGTGGGTGTGCAATCAGAGACTGAATAGAAAAAAAATAATGAAACCCTTATAGGCAATAGGCACAGTCAGAAGGCTAAAAGCGAAAACTGAAAAAAAGGTAACCGATGCCAACAAAAAACAAGACAAAACGTTAAAATCGTACTTAATACGAACATCGGATAAACATTGAAGACGTTAAAAACACCACTAAAGCCTTTAAAATACAAAGGTGAAACGATCCGCTTAAGGCCAACAAACAACACGGCAAAATAACTGAAGGCTAATAAAAACAATGAGGTGTGGTGCGAAAAAACCGTTTGCCATGATGTCTAGATGTGGTTAAGACGCATGAACCGCGCCCGTTCTAAGAAGGACCTTTCTTATTTAAATAGACACACAGAAGAGCTGCTGATGCACCTGTCCATAGCCTTTTCAATCAAAAATCTCTCAATAACCTCCCTCTCTATTTTACTGCCTGCTGTTGCCAGAAACTTTGTGGCGGATAACATATGCCGACATTCGTGGCGGGGTTGATCACAATTTACGGTCATGTGGCTCATAGAGCTGTTTTTTTTTACGTTGAGGAGGTGTTAATTTGCTCTGTCATTGAAACAGCGTCCGGTCTGCCCGATGTATACTTTACCGCACGTCAGGGGGATCTGATAAACTACACCGGAGCGACATTCGGTGTACTGATTCGAATGCTTTACTTCGCAGGTCACCTGTTTCCTCCGGTTAACAATCGGGCATATCTTAGCCAACTTGCACGGAGGAGAAAAAACAACGTTAACATCAGACCTTGCTGCAAACTTTTTGTTATTGTGCGCAGTTTGTGGATGTATGGAATGACGGCCAAACGTTTCTTTTCCGTGGGCTTTTTCCCTGCTTCACCTAGCTTTACTTTCTGGAGTAAGGCTTCGAACAGGCCTGATGAAAGGAAAGTTGAGTAGCGAGCCAAAAGAAGGCGTTGAACCTGGTTGTCGAAGTTAGAACAGCAATGTGTTCGCAACTCTTTGTTAGTGCCGCATTAAGTGCACCAGTTACGACTGCCCGCTTGACAAGTTTAGAATGCGCACTGTCGAAGGGGAGCAAACTTTTCTTTGACCTAACCTTTTATGACCAACACACACGCTCGCTGCTAAAAACCAGCATCAGATCTAGAAATTGGATCCTGTTCTCTTTTGGCATTTCCCAAGTAAAGTTCATTCCCCCAGACAAGGCTTTGAATACCCCGACGATGTCCTTTACGGTTTCAGGCATGTCGACGACCGCTGCATTGTCTAACACAATTAGGAAATCTTCGACATTACGGTGGATCTTGAGGATGTGCTTGTCATGCAGATGTTCTTGAACTATCCTATTCATTTCGGTCAAGTAAATATCTGAGAGCACTGGGGCGACGGACGAACCAATATATATTCCCGATTTTTGTTTCAGGAATGGTCATTGTATGACACTACTGTGGACTGCAGGTAAAACTCAAATAGGCTGAAGAACTTGTATTGGGTTTCTCCGGTTGCATTCTGAAAGGTTAAGACGCCGATCTCGTCTATTCTTTGCAGCACAGCTTTGAATAATCCTTCATGTGGAATAGAGTAAAAAACGTCCTCTACGTCAATTGAAAAGGCCGTCGCAGCACCATGCAAACCCTTGCGTAGGTCTTCAACGACCTCCAAGGAGCCGCGCTCTTGGAACGGGTAAACTCCAGTCAAGCATTTCAGCTGACGCGAAGATAATGTATAAAGTGTTCCTCCCAGGTGCCTTTTTGTGAAGCTATTGTTCGTAGCGGGCATTTAGGCTTATGAGTTTTGCCAGTTCAGAATATTCAAGGCATCTAGATTTTGCCTTTTCCACTTTTCTTGCTAATGATTCCAGATAGCATTCTTTTAACGTTTGGCCGTCATTCCATACATCCACAAACTGTCGCACAATATCAAGAAGGTTGCAGCAAAGTATGACGTTAACGTTGTTTTTTCTGCCCCGTGTAAGTTGGCTAGGATATGCCCGATGGTTAAACGGACAAAACAGGCGACCTGCACAGTAAAGCATTGGAATCAGTACACCGAATGTCGCTCCGGTGTAGTTTATCAGATCCCCCTCACGTGCGGTAAAGTATACATCGGCCAGACCTGACGCTGTTTCAAAGACGGAGCAAATGAACACCTCCTCAACGTAAAAAAACAAGTCTGCGAGCCACTTGGCAGTTCATTGTAATCAACCCCGCCACGAATGTCGGCCTATGTTATCCGCCACTAAGTTTCTGGCAACAGCAAGCAGTAAAATAGAGAGGGAGGTTATTGAGGGATTTTTGATTGAAAAAGGCTTGGGACACGTGCATCAGCAGCCCTTCTGTCTGTCTATTGAAAGAAGAAAGCTCCTTCTTAGAACAGGCGCGGTTCTTGCGTTTTGACAACATCTAGACATGCTGGCAAACGGTTTTTTCGCACATCACCAGATTGTTTTTATTTGCTCTTAGCTATTTTGCCTTTCTGTTTGCTGGTCTTAAGCTGATCGTTTCACCTTTGTATTTAAAAGGCTTGAATGGTGTTTCAACGTTTTAAATGTTTCTCCGGTGTTCGCTTTATGCACGATTTTAACTTTTTGTTGTGTTTTTTGCTGGCGTTGGTTACTTTTTTGATTTTCGCTTTTAGCCTCCTGACTGTGCCTATTGCCTATAAATTTTTTATCCTTTTTTATTCGTACCCTGATTGTACGCCCCTTTTTCATCGTCATTTCACCTCTAATCGCCGCCTTTCTTTTACCTGTTACTGCCCCTGACACCGCCGATAATAGCAGAGGCACAAGCGCGATTCTCTCTTTTCTGCGGTCCGTTTATTATTACTTTAGCAATGCTTTGTCATCTTACTGTTTGCACGTGTCTTTAGTGCCTTTTAACTGTGTAATGATCGCCAGAGTGTGAGGCGCTTTTGCGCAGTTTCCACTGGCTGACAGTTTCACGTGGTCCGTGTGAATGGTATATATTGTGCTGGTTTTTTATGACGCAATAAAAGTTGGTAGTCAACGCCCGTCCTGTGTTTCGTGTTTATTCTCGTCCTCGTTCTGTTGCGCTGTGTCAATCTGTGTCGTAGAAAGTATGCACCCACCAGCCCACACCAGAATCCTCTTAGAGTGTATTCTCTTGTTTGTTTTAAAATCTGGAACATACTTGATTCGGTCACCTAATCATTGGCCGTTCGTTTGGATGGGGCTGTCAATTGTGGTTTTGTAGAATAGGTTTTCCAACGATTTCTGGAAGTTGGTTTCTACTAATATGAGCAGTTGAGTTGAGCTGGAGTTTTGGTAGCAAGCTTTCATGATCCTTGTGGGGATGTATTGCGGGCTGCCATTTTTTCAATATTGATTATACCTGTTGGGTATTTTTCTTACTTGTGTCATTGAAGTTCTGTGCCAAGTTTTTGTTTGCTGTGTTTTTAGACCGCCAAGGGAAGGCATATGGTCATGAAGTGGTTGGAAAGTCAAGAGTCTTCGGAAAATAGGCATACCATTCACTTTATTGAAAGTTGTCTTCCCCTGCAGTTTATCGCATACAAAGGAAGAAATTTTCTGCGAGAATTCAGACACTGTGTAACACCTCGAAGTTGCGACAAAACGAGTGCGGGTCGTGACGGCAGTAGAAGCTGCCTCCCCACACCGCTCGTTCGTTCCTCCTCTGTCTATCTCTAGTGTCACAGTCACTCGCGTTGTGCAGTCCAAAGCTTGTGTTAGCATACTGTCTCGAGCTTTAGGGCCCTATGGGGGTGGCTACTGCGCTAGCTGGCCACCGACAACCACCAGTGATGCGGCAGGTAATGGCACGGATACACTTGTCTTGTGTGTGCGCAGCTGGTAAATATGGGCTGGTTCCAGACATACACTGTGTAGAAAACTCCACGGTTTGAGTGTTTGCGCTGCAACGCACCCTTAGCCTCTCTGTACAACGAAGCACGAAAGCTATATCAGGGACAGTCTGGCAGTAGCTTAGCACGCTTAGTTAGAAAGTGCGGGCCCGCGGCTGAGTTTAAACAATGTACCGTTTTTTGGCATGTCACGGCTAAATGACACTTGAACATGTAGTTGCTCTCTTGTGCTCCACATATCGTATGTTCTATTTGCTTTCGACTGAACACTTTGTCATGTGGTTGCTGCACATTTTTACTCCATTCGCGTCGGCTGTGGACGGTACAGTTGCCGCCCAAGTGAAATCAGCCATGATTGAAGTATCTCTTTTATTACAAGAGGGAAAAAGAGCAAGAAAAATAGCACCAGTGGAGGCTTCCTGAAAAAAATAACTTATGACTAGGGTCGCACTTCCCATGTTTCCTTTCCCGTGCCTTTGGTAGAAAACCCGGCGGTCGTGTACGCATGTGACACTCCCGATTCGTTTCCTTGTTTTGTGTTAAGCTCTAAGAACTGGGAACACTTCAAGGCCGCGTTGCAGTATTGCTGCCAAAACGGTATCGGTTAAGGCTCCGTGGCAAAACAGCGCAAAGGGTCACATCTTCATGAGTAAAAAATATCAGCACACATTGTCTGCGAGAAAAGATGCGGAATGAATTTTTTTACCCCCACCGAACCTAATTCTACTTATTCGTTTCGTTGCAACCTCGTAGTCGGATGTAGGCAAAGTTTACGTTTTTATTAGTTTTTTGCGTGTATACATGGTTCATATATATATTTATTACCTTTTTTTCGCGAAAGACGCGTGATATGAAGGATAATTTTATGGGCCACAGAAAACAAGAGGCGGTTACTTTCCCACCACGATTGTACACTTCACAAGGACATAAGCAGCGAACGATCGTTTGTCGTCATCAAAAACAGCTGATGATGACAATGCCGAGTATTTCGTGCTCTCATGTGCGACACATATCATTTGATATCAGCTCAGTGAACGCGACATCACAATGTGTGCACTTGGAAGGTGAAATCTTGGCGTCCGAAAGTCGAATGTGATATTGGTCATGATAATTAGTGTAATCGTAATACTGTATATCGTTCGCGTCTTTTTTTTCTTTGATATATCAAAAACACATATTCAAGCAAACATGTTTCTAAGACAAGCAGACATACATATTTTTTTGCCTCCAGATGAGATTACTTTTATTATTTTCATTGTAGGTGGATAAGATGCCCTGAGATTAAAGGCGAGAGTAACTCGCAACATATTTCCCACTGCGTTTAAATCTGTCCCACAACGGAACTCACAAAAATATGCAAAAAGTACAAAAAGTAATCATCTTGCACGTACGTGAGCGGAACCTGTCAATAAAGACCTTATTTTGCACTCGTGACGCCACAGTGACACAGTGTCCAGGAGGTGAGGCGTATTAAGCACATGCCCACCCAGGGTCTTGAAACCATGGAGACGTTGGCGCGATTAACGCGACATTTCGTTTAGTTACGGTATTTTTTTACATGAAGTGGTCACGTGATTTAACCAGTATTCGACAAATGCGCTTAGCGGAATAGACAACACAAGAAGCCAGAAAGGCCAACTTGTTGTTCAGCACAGCACTGAGAAAAATTCCTCCGTTTAAGATGCCACGCATTTGAAAGGTTCAAGGAACACTAAAGAGGCGCAGTAAATGACTAGTGCAAAACAAATTATTGTCAGAAGTGCGGATTTCTTTTAAGCAAGAAAAACAAAAAACGATATTGTACTGAGCGCGGCAAGAGCTTGAGATAATTTTGCGTTCACGGGCAACGGGAAGAAAGCACATACTGCCCAAACAGCACATACTGCCCAAACAGCACATTGTTCTGCGCGCGGAGGAAAAAAAGCGGATGTCCGGGTAGGGTTAAAGACGATTTTTACGTCAGTAACTCGCGCAGAAGGCGGCGAATAAGCGTGTGCACAAACTGAAGTGCCTAGAGGGCTCAACTAGGGCACGCCCGAAGCAGGCCGTGTTGTTGGGGTCATATACACTTATTAGGTCACCACGTGATATCCGATGAGGTAAGTTTTTCCTCAGATGCATCAACCTTCCTATGTGCGTACGAAGCATCTGGAGGCCTTGCAATCTTGAATTTCTGGATGAGATATTCTCAGAAAAGAAATTCCGCACTTGAATTTTCCATCTATTTATATTAAGAACCTGAACTGTTGACGATTTAAAACCAGCCATTCAAAGGCTTTCAAAGCCAGACTTTCACGTGAAAAAGCAGCGCGTCGTCATTGCGAACACACTTTACCGAAGGTTTCTACGCTGGCAGGCCAACAAAGCGGCCGTATCAGTGAGTAGAGCAGCTGGGCGCTACGAGATACTGTTTTCAATTTGGAGGCTTTAGAAGCCAAGTAACACTGCGAGAAAGGGCTGTCATAAAACTACCCACTTTGTCCTGGTCGCAGAATTTGTTCAACGCATGGCGATGATAGCGCAACCTTGAAAATGTCTCTCGTGAGCACCTGAAACTGGAACCGCTGCGCTCGATGTGGCGGCAAGTTGTGACCTCTGCGCGTCATTCAGCGCATGGCATCGGTGCATCTGTGCGGCACATTTGGGTTAATATCGTGTCCAATCACCAACAGTTGAATCTTATATGAAACGAGCAGGTTGGTACTGGAATGCCGAGTGCAATGGCGTTGGAGCTCCTTTTTGTCGTCTTTTCTGCTCGGATATAGGATGTGGCCCCACTCGCAGATCAGGATCAATTTTTTTCTTCTAAATGGCACCTCACTTCTGTAAGTGTCTGCACGCACAACTTAAGTGCCGAGTTCAGAGATGCGATTTACATATTATTCACGCAGCCGCTAGCAGGTACGCTCTGCAGACGTGTGCTCCAGTGCAACTATTTTTGTACCCTGGCGGAGACCCAACGACACTGGGAAAGTTCAATTGCCATCCCGGGGTTAGTAGCTGGCATACCCTGACGGAGAGAAAGCTCAACGAAAATGCACTGAGGAAACTTAAAACCGACAGTAATTCCCGAGATGCGGAGGTCGAAGACAGATGTGGGAGCCCTTCAACATATTGCCGTGCCTCTTGTTCAATATAATTGCGCAGTGACATTGAAACAGCGCAGCTAGGTCTTCTGAAAGAGGTTGCACTAAGCCGGCTGCCTGCGCTGCACAGGTGCCCATATGTTTTGTGGAAACCAAGAAGGCTCTGTACTGACTGACACGTATGCAGTAGATAAGCACTCGCACGCACGCATGCACACACACACACACACACACACACACACACGCACACACACACACACGCAGGCACACACACACACGCACACACACACACACACACACACACACACACACACACACACACACACACACACACACACACACACACACACACACACACACACACACACACACACACACACACACACACACACACACCTCCTTGCCCGCGTACACACGAGCCCGACAACAGCGACCGGCGGAAATGAAGCGAAGAGCACGAAAGAAACGGCGCTCAGGAGGCAACAGCTGACTAGATGGAGAGAACTACTCCTTCCTTGAGCATTTTCTTGCAAATCTTGGACGTCGAATACTAGGCGCTGTGCAAAGCAAGAGAGGGTACGAAACGTCCGGTCACCTGCTCAAACATCTCCAGAAATGGCGCCATAAAGACGTTGATGTTCGTGGTAAACTAAAGGCGAGGCTGACAGGGTTTGAAATTTAGTACTACGGCCGTTACTCGTCATACGCCCACTTGCGTTCCGTGCTTGGCGTTTAGGTGTTTTAGGTTAGCGCGCACGATTTTTATCACATGTCCACTGACTAGTGTTGGACCCAAAACGCGTTCTCAGAGGAAAAACGTTGAGCCTGCCCCATCCCGCTTTGTTACCGTACAAGGATGAATAGGGAAGGATATTTTGTACTCACTTATGTTGTCAAGTTTAAGACTGTGGGACAAAGAACCAACCGTCAGTACTTGCATATGCTGCCGAGCGCGGTTGTGCCATCGGTCTGTATAGCCCGTCGTGGGTTGAGTGGATGCTCCAAGCGCAACGTGACAGACCCCTGTGGCTGACCAGGAAGCGCTTGATACCGGGACACTTGTAAACGCTCGCAATCCTCCAAGGCAGCAGATCGTGAGACGGAGGACAGTATGTCGATTCTTTGACTTGGATTAAGTGCATGTCCTGACCTGCACTGAAAGCAAAACGAACCAAAGTGAGCAAGGGGTGAGGGGGCAGCCTCAGTGTGCTACCAACATTTCGACAAGGCTTCGTCTGGGTGTCCACTTGTCGAAACGTGGGTTCTCGGCCTTTGTTCACATTTTTCTAGCGCTGTCAAGAACATCGTCTTGCTGTCTTCTCCCCGCCATGAAACACAATGAAAGTACGGAGTGGCTGTGGCCAAAGATGTCAAAAGAAGTATTGAAGTGGCAGTCACGGTGTTTCTGCAGTCAGGGTAATCCATATCTGAGTGACAGACATGGATGTTTAGCGTAAGAAAATAAAATATATACACAGAAACCAGACAGGTGCAACAAACTATAGCCGAAGCTGCAATACAGAACGGGATTTGGGAAAGGAATCCGTCCCGTTCATTTTGATTCGAATCACTGAGATAAGAAAACTAATGCGAGCTAGAAGCGAAGAACTGCCCTTCTCTCAAGAAATTCGGTAACTCTGTGCACCGTTTCACTTCGTAAACAAATGAAAAATTAACTCCTTTTCGCTTATTACTTGAATTTCATTTCATGTGATTTTAGACTTCAAGTAGAACCAGCATACTAGCATAATCAAAGACTATGATTATCTTTTTTTAAAGGGAGCAAAATCGCTGTACTGGATTTCCTTTCATTTTTAAAATCAACCTTATGCCTCACAGAGAAATAAGCCAGACGTTAGGGCTTCGCGCAAATGAGAAATGTTTTTTATGCGTATAGTGGAAAGGAGCAAAAATTCAAGAAGTTAGCTCTATGTTTCCACAGACTGGATCATCCACGTAATGATCGCAGTCCACCTGCTGGTCAGTTTTGAGTCGATGAGCGATGCCGTGAATAACTCGACGCGCTGAGCGTCCACTGTCATGCTGTTGCCCCTGTGGCATCGGTAATAATGTGGGTAGGGGGACGACCCAACTGCAACAGCTAAAAAACAGTGGCTAAGGCAGCGACCAATCATAAGCCCTTCTAGCAGATGAAGACGTGCAAAAACATTTGTGAATCTCGACCAAGTTTTACCGTTTTGATCCCCAGTATATCTGAACGAAGTGCGATGCGCGACCGCAGCTGCAGGCACCAACGTGCCGACTACTGTTAGTAGGATTTAACGGGTGAAAAATAGCGTTTCGCACACTCTTTCGCATCACAGCTGCGCCACTTCCCCTCATCCGACCTCTCGCTTCATTTCCGCCGCGTTCATAATGCACCTTTTCAACATGCGTTCGCAGATCGTAGTTATAAGAATGCAATGAAGCGCTGCGTAGTACGCACATTTCCTCAAGGCTTTACACGAAGGCAAATTATACAGCAGCGGTCTTGCTATGTACTCGGGTGGAGGAAAAAAAGGCCTGTTGGAGCACATATTTTGAAAAGTAACCGATATACTAGGAGTTTTCATCGTGACTTGCACGTGAGAGAATTTTACGCGACCGTTTGCGGTTAAGGACACGTCATTCCATATCCAGCGTCCTGTATTCTCTAACGAAACCCGCACAGGACAATAGGCTTGACTAAAGCAAGCACTACATGAGTTGGGGGCAAAATGGATGAACTGCACCAACGTTCATCAACGGAGATCGACCCAGGACGCAGCATCAAGCATTAAAATGAATTTGCCGACCTGAGCTGAGACCACGTGTAGTTGTAATTCCTTTGCTTGTATCGCGCTTGCCTCACCAATGGTCATTGTTCCGTGGGTGGACATAGCACAGCGAAGCCGGTTTGAAAAAGGTGCACTGTACAGTGGCCGCGCCCGCAGAGGCCAGCGCACCACAACACACCCGCCGTGTGCGTGCGCTCTACAGCGGGGGGTGCCGGACTGCCGCGGAGTTGCGATGCCTGCGGTCGCGGCGCGGCGCGGCGGCGCCCTGACACCGTCAGTTGGAGCCGCCGCTCAGGCACTCGCACGCGTTGTTGCTGAAGTAGGACGTCTGCAACGAGTACGGCTTTTCGATGGGGTTGAGGGCCGGCGAGGGGAACATGCCGTCCGGCAGCGTCGCGGGAGGCTGCTCGCCACTCCCGGCTCCGATGAGCACGTCCTCGAGGCCGCTCAGGGACGTCTCGCTCTCCATCGAAATCTCCGAATTGAGGTACGTCGGATCGACGTGCGTTGGCCCGTAGTAGGAACCTTGCAAAAAAAGGCAGGAGCAGCATGAGCAAAAGCGTCAGGAAAAAGGACATGAAATGAGAGCTTGAGATGTGCTTGCCTTTTACTACTCTTTCACTAGTCCCATTACGAGAAAAGCTGGCGGCGCGTCCGTGTGGGCTCGCAAGTGACGGGAGCGCTGGGGGCAGTCACGCCCTCAGCGCCCCGAACGAGCCGTCTCAACGACGAGGCGGCACCTTACCATGATGAAGACAGAAGATGGAATAGCTCTTCGGCGTGCGTGGTAGCTACGCGAGTGCCTGCTTCGAGCCGCTTTCTGTGGCGCTTCGTGCCGTTCGTACCTCAGTGTGTTTTTTTTTGGCATGTTAAGATGCGAACGACCATTCTGCTGTAACCTTATCGCTGCGCTATTGAGAGCTAGACCGCATGCTCTTAGGCGCCGCTTGTTTTTATGTGCCCTACGAAAGCTTTTGTTGGTCAGGGATAAAGAGGTGTCTTTTATGGTGACTGTGTGTGTGTCACTCGTCGCGCGAGACCATGGCTCATGAACCCCGTACCCAGGAAAGGGAGGCCTTCAAATTCCCCCAGTTATTACTACGTGACAGCAGGAACGAGGGTAGTTTGAGCTCTAGCACTGCTCGTAGTTTAATTGGCACGTGGGGGTTTTGGCTGGAGGCCGCTAGCTGCCTGACAAGTTTTGTTTATTATTTTGACAGCAAATACATTTGCGTTAAAGAAAGCGCTATATTTTACCGCTACTGACCTTGTAGGGTTACCCATGAATCGGTGTGCACAAGTAGGCAACGTAAATGGCACCCAGCTAATACGTGGGGGGAACAAGTGTAAAGCAATGTCAGCGCTTTGAAAAAGAACAAAAAATGGTGTCCTGCCTAGGCACCACCCACCGCTCAGTTCAAGAAAAAAGAAAGTGGCCGGGTTTCAACGTAGTTAAACCGAGTAGACGTGCAAAAGCATGTGTTTAGCCTGGTTGGCGCATGGTTGTGCATTTCTGGCTCGTCGGCACAGCTGGCGACGATATTCCACTCCGGTTAAGCTCTGATAGAGGTTACTTTGATCTGATCTGATCTGTTCTCGCAGCAGATCGAAGTTGATGAAAACGACGATGTGCATTGCGCAGCGGAAGAGTGTGTTGAGTTCATCACAAGGCGCAGTGGGTTGCGGCGGTAGTATAGTGCTCTCGTGCAGGGGCCAGCGAAGCTGATTTGTTCGTAGGTTCGAAACCACGTTGTCGTAGTATTTTTCCTGTCCCCTCAAGTACAAGGACGCCACAAGATCCTTTTGTGGGTTTGGCCCCCTTAAGTAGTGCTTTCGCACTAAAACTGGAGGGGACACTTACAGAAAGTAATAAAGCGCATTTACAAAACAAACACCGAGGCCGAAGCAGTACACAGGACAAGCCATAACTCCCAGTCCCCCGGCACGAGTCCCTTTTGACGACAGAACGTTGTTGAAGAAAGCGCTTGTTGAAAAAGCTAATAGAGATACAAGTGGCGTTGGCTTTAGACGAAGAAGTGTCACACACAATAGAGCCTTTGAAACTATATACCCCGGTTACAAGTTTTGTTTAGCCATGTTTCCAATACTCACGGTGTAGGATACTTGTTCTCAAGGCAACGCATTCGTATTACTCATCGCTGCTTCGACATGCCGTGCAAGACACAATTCCTTCGAAAGAGATGGCCACCTTCATGAACAACCGTGCGCGACGACCCAGAAATAACCCGACTGGCACGAGCACTTGGGATCACAAGCGAAAACTTACAGTGAATTGCTGCAGTTATCTGCTCGCATGCTTTTGAGGAGTTTAATGCACAGGAGGCGACTCGGAAAACGTACAGGTTGGGACAGGCATCGCTTACCGTCGTGATGCGTACCGTAAGGTAGCAGTTGCAGCTGGTACGGAGATCCCACGGCAGACGACTCGAGAAGCCCTAGCCTCGAGAAGGGCGGTGCTGCGGAGAGAAGGACCGGTGCCGTTAGCAGAGCACTTTCCTAGCCGCTGTGCCATTGTACACTTGAGGCAACGCATTCGCTTACCAAAACATTACTCGTTTGCTTCGTGGGATCGCATAAAAGCTATAAAACCTCTTCCGTAATTGATGAACAGGGGGAATACAACTGTCGCGGCAATATTTCAGTTGCCCCCTATGCTCGGTAATGCGTGTTGAGTGTCCGAAGCGATCTTTACTCATCGTATTCTGGATAGGTGCTCAAATTTACTAAAATTTACTAGTAAGCACAAACTGCACAGCCACAGTCAGACGCCACTTCACTGCAAGGTAAAGGGCGGGAACATTGCACGGTACATACTTCAGAAAGGTACTAAGAGGAGACGAGAAAAACTCTTTCCAATAACTGCAAGTTGCAAAAACGCAAAGCAACAACCATAATTTCCTAAAAGCAACCACGTCATTTGATAGCATACACCGCATTGTTGTCAGGAATTTGGAACAGCTTCCATGCAGCTTAGGCCTCTTTACCTTGTAGCCTATGCTTCAAAGGACGAAGTCGTGCGTCTTGGCATCGTTAATCGCACAGAGAATTAACTAGGTTTATCCACCTAATTTATGTTAAAGGTGAATTTCTGCATACGTCAAACGCAGTCACGTCTCGATTCCTTGTTTGCTAGAGAAAAAAAAGCGCCATTATCATCATTACCCGCATTACGTCCAGTGCAGGGCTAAGGCATCTCCAATGTCTCTCCAACTAACCCTGTCCTATGCCAGCTGTGGCCACCGTATCCCAGCAATCTTCTTAATCTCTCCCGCCCACCAAACATTCTCATGCCCCCTGCTACGCTTGCCGTGTCTTGGAATTCACTCCATCCCCCTTAAGAACCAGTGGCTATCTCGACTTCGCAATACCGATCCATCCCGAGCCCATTTCTTCCTTTTAATTTCGACTAGGATGTCCTTAACCCGCTCTGTCTCTGCACAAAGCCTGGTAACTTTGCTTGCTTGTCTACAGAACATATACCAGCCGTCGCAAAACGACTGCCCTTCTTCAGGCAGGGAAGGACGAAAATGTTCCAATTGAAGAGAGGTTCCACTTCTTCCTTCCTTAGAGCATCAGCGCGCTCACGCTGCCTCTGTAATCTCGTCTCTATGTTTGGTTATCACATATAGAAAGGTGGCCAAACAACCAAATTGTGTAGACCGGCGCGTATGTCACTTAAACGCGTAGTTAGATGCTCATACATTGCGTTCCTTCCGTGCTGATGTGACGAGTGCTTACTTGCTTTTTGAGGCCAGGGCCATTCATTTTCCTAGTCCTGCATCACAGATCACCCCAAAAGGAGATATTTCAATTCTATCTATATTCATATCACTAAACTACAATGTACTCGCAAACTGACACAGGTATAGTGTTGCTTCCTCCCCAAGAATTGCTATCAGAAAAAGAGCACGCAGAAAATGTCGGAAGCTGTCGCCTTTGTGAAAACTATGACTGCAGGATTGAACGTCCCGAAGAGAGACATGGGTTATGAGGGCCGCCGTAGCGGAGGGCTCCGGATTTAGTTAGACAGCCATGAGTTCCTTAACATGCGCTAACATTGCTCAGTGGACGGGAGTTCTTGTATTTTGCATCAACGAACTGCAGCGCCCACACCCGCGAGCGAACCCGACACCTAGCGATCAGCAGCTGAACGCCAAAGCCAGAACCACTGCCACGAATCCTTCGTTATAAACAAACACAAAATGTTTCCTGGCCTTAAAGGCATAATGGACACACTTTATCCATTTTTGATTGATAGTGAAAATTACTTCTTTGGTTCCCAGTCCTTATGTTATCTTAGCACTGTATCAAAAAGCGCATTTATTGTTCAGAAATTTTTCTTTTTACCATTTCTCTGAAGGCGACTGAAGGTTGTGTTCTACGAGAAGGAAACAAAACACTGTGAACACCATTTCAAAATAATCTGAAGTGTATCCCAGAATATGCGGTCAGCGCCTAAAACAATTGTGCTACGCACTACAGTTTACTCTTGAAAAGGACCGGTGATTGCAAACCAGTGTATAGTTTTCTGCCGATTTCACGCTTGTACAAACGCTTCGATTTCAATCAAAGTTACATCTTTGTAGTTAGTAAGCGCATGGTAAGCTATCAGTGCAGGACAATTTGGATTTGTCCCACAATACATTCTGTTAGGCGAGTTGGTTTTTGACTTTGAATATAGCGCATTTCACGGCACACAAGAAGCCCTATAGAAGAAGACACACAACAGACAGAGCTCTGAAACTCAATACGTTTACAATTTGGCTTGATGCACTAAAAAGTTTTCAAGAAAGAGAAAGTCATAAGGCCAAAAGTGACATGCACGTTCTTCGAATAACGGAAAAACAGAAGTTGTCATTAAAAGGAAGGGCCACGCTGGCATAAAAGCATTGCCTGCAAAAGAAGCGCTATAGGCCGAACATAATAAGGGCCACATAAATGACAGAGATGAACCGACGCTTTCGTTGAACCGTTGTTGGATCCTTCATCTCTTTCTAGAACGGAAAAAACAGTAACCTGCAAGCTAAAGCAAGGAGGAGCCCTCATTGTTGATGTTGCTGAAGAGGATGAGCTCCTCGTTGCCAAATTCCTGGTACGTCACGTTTCCAGTGTCTTTGCCGCATAGGTTTAGCTCGAGCAGGCCCATCTACCGACACTGCTTGCGCTCTTCCATGGGTTGCCGGTGGCCGTCGTTTCAGAGCTCTATGGTATTTTTTCTGAAGGCCGGCTCAATGGCGTATTCATCATCATTTTCCTGGCATTTGAAGGCGATGCTGCGCAGCAGCATGTCCATGAAGTATTCGTTTCAAAGGAATGGGCAAAAAAATACTTTGTCTATTTCAGAGTGGTGTTGCCCAGACCTTTGCAGTAATTCACTTTCCAGCGCTGCAAGTCATCGTTCACCACTTTCCACTCTTCGAAGTTGGGCCGCCGCGGTGGCTGAGTGGTTATGTAGCTCGGCTGCCGGCCCGAAAGACGCGGGATCGTGCCCAGCCGCGGCGGTGGAATTTAGATGAAGGCGAAATTCTAGAACCTGTGTACTGTGCGATGTCAGTGCAATTTACAGAGCCCCAGGTGATAGAAATTTCCGGGACCTTTCACCACAGCATCCCTCACAATCTGAGTCGCTTTGCGACGTTAAACCTTCATAAACCAAACCAAACACTCTTCGTTGTGGGGGAATGAGTGAAAAAAATAGCATTGAAAGCCAGTTGTGGTGGACGAAGTTGATCCGGAGTGCCTTGACAGGCGAGCCGTCCTGGTCTCGTCCTTCATCTACGCCTATGGACTCGTACTTTTTCACGTAATGCGAAAAGTGAAAGGAACGAAAACTCAGTCTTCTTACGAAATACCCCCCTCCTACTCTTTCAAAACAGGATGCGCACGTGCTTATTTCTGTCGCTGGCCTTTCCATTGCCAGGTTTCTAGAAACCTATGCATCAGTGCAAAATGAAGCATTAGGTACAAGTGCTTCCATGGCCAGCATTCTGGTTCATGCGCCGCTAGTTCACAAATCCGCCACCACGTTCCGCATGAAGTTGAGCACCTCCTCCTTCTCTTACATTCTCTTTTCCTGGTTTGGGAGGGAGACACCGATAAGCTTCGCGCATTGTCCATTTTGTGTGTCCATCCCTCACGCCCAGATTCTCGAGGGGCCCCTTTGCGTTTCTGTTTTTTTTTTCTTTTTTCACCCAGAGTCTTCAAAGAGGGCAGACTGTGTGGCTCCCATACTCATTTCCTTCGCTGGGGTGCAAGAAAAAGAAAGGTCCGTTCGATTCGCCTGCACTCCCGGCACCAGTTCTGTAAAGTTCCGCAGCGGTGCCGTGGCGGTGCCGCGAGCGTGCAGCGCCAGTTCCAGCAGTTCAAGTGCTACCTACTTCCAAAACGAATGGTTGAGTGCAGGCCTGGTCGTCTGCTAGCCTTTCCGTCGCTCCCAAATTGCATCCAGCAGCGTGGCGCCCAAATCAACGCCCGCCAACATCCCGAACCGTGTGAAGAATTTTCAAACAGCACGTCGCCGCGAAGTGTTGCCAGGAATCAACCTCAATGCAGCCTTGCGGCAGCTAAGCGAAACGCACGTGTGTTCATTTACTGAACAGGACCAAGGTGTGCGCGCGCCGACTTGCATGATAAGCGGTTGTTGCAACAACGTGTATCATGCGCTGCATGCACGTGTTTGCTTTTTAGTTAACATAACCGGCTTCGAGTACTAATGAAGCTTTTTGGTAGAAAGGAAAGAGGCCGGTTACGGGTCCGTCGAGACCATGATGGTCGTGGGATGCAAGGTGCAGGCGAGGGCCGCCGTCCCCAGCTCCGTCGCCGCCTTCTCGGGTAGCCACTCACGTTCCATGAGAGTCGGCGGGCCCATGTGAGGCACTGTTATCATCGACGAGTGAAATAATTTGAGTATATCCGCCGTTTATCTCAAAGCACAAGCCATCGCCTGCTTTCATGGTGACTGCAGCTGCAGCGTTTCGGCACTGACCATTGAGGAGGTGCACAGTGTTCCTGAACTTTCCTGAACTAGACCTGCACAACGTCTGCACTTTTTTAAGCGAATGGCGTCGTGCAGACTGCGCCATCTTTCACCGATGCAACGAATGGCGAAGTGCAGCACCGTGAGAACCAGTTCACGTAGTGCAGGCGAATCGAACGGACCTATAAAGTCGGATCGCAGCTAACGCGGCGTACACGTGCCGCCTTCGTGCGACGTTCAGTGGTCATCTGTCAAAAATGATGCCGCCACCGTCTGGAAGACGTTGAATTAACGAGTGTTAGCTGTGGGGTTTACTAAAATTGATATGAATGAGATTAAAGTGAGGTACAGCAATAGAAATATGAATCTGACATCTTGCATTTATAAGTGACGTTACCAACCAATCACCAATTCGATATACGCATGACGTTACTAGTCAATAATCAAATGGGCTGGAATATCGATTTACTAAGGAGGCTGCCGTCTTGAATTCTTCGCACTTAGAAAATTGCACACCGAAGGGAGGTGGTACTAGACCCCAAGAAATCGAGAAACGTGATGAGTAAGAGCTAATGCTCTTAAAAGCACCGCGTTGAAGAGCGTCACCGGGTACTCGGACGAGGCTCCGATACTGAAGCTCTCGTACGGGTCGCCGCCCACGACAGCTGATGACACGGTCATGTGGTAACACGTCAAGTTTTAGACTATCGTGTCGGTGGACAGCCGGAAATCACTAAGCACATTCTACCCAGCCGGAAGGCAGGCACAGCGTTCTTTATATAGACGCTTTCCTATTAAAAGCGGACCTGAAGCAATAGGTATTAAAGTTAGTAACAAGGGTACAGCATGACGACCTCCAATACAAAATTCCACAGGACTCAGAGATAGGAAACAGGAACAACAGGTCAGGAAGGGACCAGCAAGCATCCTACTTCGAGAATTTTAAGCCCTTTCCGTCTCCATTCTTGCCCTGAGCGGACGCATGTCATTCTTTTTTTATTAAATTCATTATTTAATTTATTGCCTCCTAGGCCATCTCTCTCCTTCCGGTGTAGCTAAAATTCCAAGAAGCACTCTTTGGAACCAGAAAAGCACCCACTTATTCGCAAATGCTGCTGCTTTTTGTAGACGCTCGCAAGTCGTGATTTTACAGTCTCTCATTTTGTTGCCCTCTTTCTTTCCTTTTACTCTTCGTTTTTCCCCTCTCCATGTGTAGGGTAGCCTTCTGGGCATCGCCTGATTAAGCTCTCTACCTTTCCGTCTTCTGTTTCTCTCTCTTCATTTTCTCGTGCAAGACATTGGCCTGTTGGGCGGGGAAAAAAGTGTTGACTTCATGCTCAGCGGGTAAGCGGTTGTGCGGTAGTTTAACGCGATATTGCACAAATAGTTCTATGTGCGCCTTAAAGGCCGCAGATATATGTGTGTGGATGGCAGAGAAAATAAGCCTCAAGATTAAGTTACTTTTCTTCGTTCTGTTTCAGAGATCACCTTTACGGCAAAAAAACAATTCCGTGTGAACTGCGCGCACGTACCGACATGCGGAAATCTAAGGGAAGGATTCTGCTAAGGCGAACACTGCATATAGGCAGCAGTCAGCTTCTTCATTAGCCCATCTGGCTATTAAAAACCTCTCGCCTTATAATTATGTCGACAGAACATATACTTGCCGACTGAATGCAGATTTACTGCTCACACACTGATGTCCTACTAGACTTGGAGCGCTGGAGACCACAATGTGTGAGCCCGTTCTACTATTACATGGTTACTACATTACCGAGCATGTACTGGCGAAGTTAGAGCGTCCAGACACAAATCGCTAAGTGACACTTGTTAACAGTCCTGAGCACACAAGGAAAGCACGCTTTTGGAAGACGTAGATGCAGGGTTTCACTGTATCCACCGTAACACATTCCTAAATTAAAAGTTTTAAGAAAAAAGAACGGCCCTCTGGACGTTTATCTCTGAGCGCAAGGAGAAAACTCACGGCTGGAAGCTGAAAAGACCCGTCAATGCGGCCCACGCTTTAGTAAAGAAGGGGTCAGCGACACTTTCTCTGTGCACGTCTTGAGCCTGAAAAACAATTTCAGCAAAAAGAGAAAAATTGAGCGCTTTATCCTGCGCATCACGCCCATCGAGTTCCACTTCGCCCTTCTGCAACAGCCATATGGCGGAGGTGAAGAGATAAAACTCCAGTCATATGCATTTTTTTAATATTCTCCTTCCCGTTCGTCATATATGGTCGCATCCAGGGCGGAAAATTCGGGGTATCTGGACATTCACGTGCGGACATTTATACAGGAACTACCGGCACCACTGAAAGGCAAATAAACAACCGCTTTGTACCGACTTACGCTCTAGATTATCAACATTCGAGTGTTTCACAGGGGTGGCCCTCCACGTCTTTGAATACAAGTTCTAGAAACATCTATACTGACACCGTCGGAACGTATAGGTCCAGTACGATACGTCAAGTCGAAGGTTTAAGAGCAGAATCTATCCCGATTGCCACCACACCGGGCACTGCCTTAGCACAAGCAAGCAGCCGGCTCCAATCAGCTCTTGCATACTGACTTCAGTGACGCACGTTCTTTTGTATGCCATAGATGTTCATCATCTGGGCATGTTTATCATATGTAAAACATATACAGCCCAAGAGGTTTGCTTCTAAGTTCTGCACTGAATTAGCATCAGTGAGATGAGGACTACAGACCTCCTATGTTCCCTAAAGCTTAAAAGCTGGTGATGTGAAGCGCACCAAGTTGAATAATCCCATAACAAGCACTGTGGCCTGCACGTGTTTGGCGAAGAACATACCTTTCATGGGGAGCCAAAACAACTTAAATATCAAGAGAAATCACACTGCATGCACATCCCGTATTTGCTAAGTATAGCTGGATCATTGGGACATGCCCATGGTTTTTTTTGAATTATTGTTATCATCGCTATAAGAAACTCTATTTAAAGACAGTGAAATAATCAAATATTATATCATAACAATTATTCACAAGGGTTCAGTGGATCGCACTCACCGCAGCTTTCCTCTACTTTGCCTCTACAACGATCTCGTCAACAAGGTGCACCTGACAGCGGCTGTTGTTTGCAAACTTGGTGATAACTTTTTTGGCCTCCTGAAACCAGCCTGTGGTGATCAGCCATCTGAAAGACTCTGGCAAAATCTGGGCAGAAGGATTAACACACAGTTCCCGCCACGTTCGCGCTCTTGCCAGTTGCTTACAGTACTGAGTGATGACTATTGCAATGCCTATTACGCGTGTAGCACAAATTCGACAATATGATGCGCCTTAGTACTGTTCCAAATGGAACTCAGTAGGGAATAGGCTTGGGAAGGTTGGCTATTCATTACAACTCGGGAAGCATAGCGCGGGAAGAACGAAAGACGGTTGCAAGATGGGACAAGCGCTAAATTTCAACACCACTTAGCGCTTGTCCCGTCTCGGTTATCGTCCTTCGTTCTTCCCGCACTACGCTTCCAGAGTTCAAATGGAAGCAATGTTAATTGTGCAGGGTGTGCCAAATAACTTGTGCTTGAAGCAAAATTTAAACAAATGCGGGCAGAGACCCAGTGCAGCGGCACTTCTCACGGTCCGTACTACAGTGTCAGTTTGACAACTAGTTTTGTGTAGCACCTTCGTGCGGCTACAATTACCACATAATTGTACTTTGTGTTTCTGCTTGCTGCTATATATTCTTATACCCTTTCTTATTGTGTATGGCTGACGTACGGAGTTTTATTTATGCGATATGATTGGATTATGATTGTTTACTACTGGGAGTTCTTTTTTCATTCAGAATGCTAGAATTACTGGCTTCTTTCTCTCTGAAGTGTGGCAGTTGTCTTTTGTCTTGGATTATGTCTTCAGTTCTATAGTTTTTTCTTACTTTCTGCTAAAACAGCATGCCGCATTACAATCAGGCACCAACCTCTCGTTTCATGTCCATGCCAATAAAAAAAGAGCGCGCAATACCGTAGCACACCGCGTTATTAATTTAATAAGTTCACATCTCTCAAGATACTATAGAAGCACGCACAAATTTGGATGGAACGTTATAAAACTTGCTAGCACAAATGGCGAAATTTTCGTCTTTACTAGAAAATGAAAGGAAAAGAAGGTAGAAATCTATGAAATAAAAACCAGGAATCTACCAGCGTTTCTAAAACAGAGGGAATGATACACTCCATACGGGTCGATAGAGACAGAGATCTGAGCAAACGCAGGGTTCTTATTCGGGATGTGCCAGATTGCGACGGAAACTTTTGATGTGCTCTCAGCGAGATGTTCTAAAATTTGCCGAACAAGTCAATAACTTCCTAGTAGGGCAAAGAAAGGTGTATTTCAAAGCGCGCCTTCGCTGAGCACTTAAAGCAGTTCGGAATATATGTGTACATTTTACTGTGAGTGCAATATGCGCAACTGGCCTCTATTTTAACTTGATTAGGTGTTTTCTAGCGAAACGACGCTCGACATTTATGCAGTTTCAAATGTGCCACAATTGTCAGAGTATCGGCTGATAACCCTAATTGGCACCGAGGGCAGTTCTCAAATGCTGCAGTGAGAGTCAGTAGGTGATGAAGATTTTCTGGCTTAATAAGGATGCCGTTTAATGCCCTTAAATTTGGGTGTGAATAGTTTGAATTTAGGTGCCCGAGCTAACGCGAATGTAAACTCTAGAGGTGGTATCTTCTGTTTCATTCGGTTACGTATTCGCAATTTGGAAGACTCTTATTTATCGAATAGTATTCGCTGAATTTCGTTGTTGAGGAACTTTGGCTGCCTTGTCTTTCGCCTTTTCATTTCACAAAATATTACATGCTGAGTTCCATCACAATAATTGGCTGTACTCAGCAACGTCGACCAAGTTATGATTATGCAATATACCACTGAAAAATTTCTGAAAGTTAGGCGTTCTGAATGTACTACAAAAGGTTAAGTTGCTGGGCTAGCTTCCTCTTAGATATCATGGCATAAGCACACCTTGCAGAAGCAGACGAGTAGTGTCTCATTTTACATTCACTGTCCTCGTCTGCAAGATCTACTTATCCCATGAAATATTAAATAATTTTTTAACACGCACTAAAGGTAAAAGAATGCAACCCCCATGTGATTCTTTACCTCAGTATTACAAACTTGCGAATGCTTTAGTCTATGTCAGAGACTGTGGGTGTCGCGAGATACGTAGACACACTGCAATGCGGGCAAGTGAAGAGACACTCCTATCATTTGGAACTTCATAAACGTACTTGGCACTTGGGAAAACCGACCTGTTTTTATGTGGCCGATTTCGTTCATCTCGTATACAAATCTCTGCGCTAGTCTCATTGTTTCTCTTTCCTGCACGTTAAGCACAGACAACAGAAATTGCACTGCACGGGAGTGAACAGTGATCTCTAGCGCATTCCCTAACAAATGCACGATATGTTTCAAAGCCCTGAGTTAGATTTGCGCCCCGGGAAAACAGAAAGTACTCCATAACTTTCGAGACGGAAATCTGCTCGCATTGCAAAACTTAGCAACCAGTATTGTATGAGGCTAAACTCTTCCACGTACCGGACTGGACGTATTACGCATGGAGTGCGCTATAGGACCGTTCACTTTCACAAAAGATGTTCGGTATTTACTTTGCCCATCGCCGTGAGGTACATACTCTACCTTGTTTTTGTAGCCGTCACCGCATCTTTCATCGCCTTCTTATTCACTTACTCATGGGGCCATCCTGAGATCTCAACTGGGGAAGAACAACTTTTCCGAATTTTTTTTCAAGATTGCTTTATTATTACGCCCTTCCTTCAGTCAGCGGACGATCTTGTTTATCCTTGAGGCGTACATTTCTTATAGTGGACTACATTTGGTTATGTGGCAGTAAGCTTAAGAACAAGCAAAACATGAGCGATGCGATGACATGTTTTATGGCCTCCAGGCCTGGCACCTCCGTCCCTCGTATATTCCCGCTTCGTTGCCGTGCATTCCGTAGTAATATTCTGTCGGTTGGTCTTATGTTACCCAAACTACTACTGGCCTTTACTCTAACATTACGTCTTATTTTATGTTGGTCCTCTGACAGTGGTGTCAACCCCAACGGCCTACGTCATCGTGAACCCACGACCGATGAGAGCCAAGCAAAATAAAGTAAAAGCAAACAAGACTTGCAAAGTGCGACACCGGAGAAACCTGCTCTAGAAAAGAAGACAGTTTCCCCACTCAAGGCATGGAAAAGTGAATAGATATATTCTGTGCAAACTCCTACCAGCTGAGCGACAACAGCGGAGCGAGCGGCAAAGCAGCGTAGAGCTGCGTGGCGCGCCTCTCACTGGTCAGGTAGTGGAGCCACGGAAGCAGGAGCATGCACGACGTCCAACCCATGTCTGCTGTCATGGTTGGCATGTGCCGGTATTGAGGGGACACCGTCTTCATCTCTGGCGGCACCGGGAGAGATGGTAGAGGACATTCAGTCATTTCTGTGCCTTTTTAACGCCGTAGCTTTAGAGGCCTAGTGTCGCAGAAAAACCGCTTTCTGTGTCGACCGGCGATGCGTCCGAAAAAGACCTAATCGATTGAGTTCTGACAACGCAAGCACATGACATCGCGCAACTAATTCAAACACCACAGTGCGATCGCACTCATCTTCCGTATGTACACTATGTGGTGAAATAGCCACTTAAGATCAGATGTTGTGGAACTGTAAAGAGGAGCCGCTATCGGAATCTCTAAAGCAATTACCAGCTCTCGAGCAATGGGAGGCCGTGTTGGTAAGCTCACACCTGGGCTTTCAAACCCGGGCCATTGAATGGGCTACTCAGATCGCTGTCAGCCTTGTCCTGATAGCAGCCTAGCATGGATCATCTGCATTTGCATTTTCTGACAAAATAATTGTTGCGCAATGAAATCCCACTACTGCTATATTTATGCTGCTCTGTCAACACGCGGAACCAGAACCGTGAAAGACAAATTGGCGCTAGCGTGTTGAATTGCTGCAAAGTAATATAGTTGGGGTCAAAGCAACTTGGGGTGAACAAGGTGGGATTCGAGCCCATGATTATTGGATTGCGAGACGGTCGCTGGGCCATAAACGTCAGGTTGTTTAAGTGAGATGGGGGTGAAACTGGTGAAAGCGCTATGGTCCTTGTTTTGTTTTGCTGCCTTGAGGACATGTACTGATGCGTGCATAGATAATTATGATTATTATACCTAGTGATTAGGTAACTGAACCAGATTATTTCGATTTCATACATGCTTCATTGTACTCGAGTTGTTTTATGCGTGTGTTTGCGTGATATATCAATATCTTAGGTGTGATTCGAGTATCACTAATCGGGGAAAGATGTATAAATCAGCCGCAGGGCCACCCAGTGTGACGCCACGTGGTCAAGCGACATGCTAAATGGCTCCAGCGAAACGCTAAAAAACCAATGTGCTGTGCGCTGTTATTGCGTGTTAATGAACTCCGAAAGGTCTAAATACTGCGAAAAAAAAATCAGTAATTATGTAACGTAGAATGGAGACGCCGAAGTCTAAACTTCATAAAAAACGTTCATATTATCGAACTTTGTCGCCGTTTTTTCTTGAACTTAGCTTCTAGCAGAGTACAGATGCTGATAATTTTTCCCAAAGGACGCATGGTTAAAGGTTAACTTCAGATTATTATAACTAAGTGTATTATTAAAACGCAGAAAACATCTCCTTTGTCAAGTAGTGACGTTTACATTATCATCCACGTGGGGTCTTCTAAAGAGGCTGGATTTAAAAGAATAGAATGCATATATTCTGGCCCGGTAGGCTGAAAATATTAACAAGAACAGAGAACTTTATGTCTGCCAAGAAAATCAGGTGGTCTATTACTGCGCTCTGTTTCTTGGCGGGTTTTGCTTTTATTTTCTCCGTCCATTTTGTTCATTTCGTACGCGTCCAGCCTTCGTTACTCAGCCTGTGTTTTGGCTCTGCCTGCTAGAGATACTCCCTCAAAGCTGCTGCTTTATAGAGAGAATAGCTGCTGCTTATAGAAAGAATAGGAAGCACTAGAAAGAATAGGCAGCAGAGCATAAATAAGAAAGAACGCAGCATACAGCGCTATTCATTGCATTGTGCTCTCCGTAGTAAGGGAAGATGAAAGGAAAAATTTTCCCCAGGGCTCCCCTTCTCTTTGAGCACCCAGTGAACGTATCAAAGAAAAGACTAAATTTTTAGGGCCGGTTTCAGTATCTTGATCTTGAGCTCCGACGTAACGCGGAAGCAGACCAAGGAATAAGAAGCACAATGAGAGGAACCAGCCTATCTTCATCTGTGCGTTATCGACATATTCATTCGTTTGCGTGTTCTAGTTGATCACGTCAACAAAACTAAGGAAAAGCTTTTTTTTTCAATTCATTTTCTCTGGAAGCGGCAGCAATGGCGATTTTTATTTCGTTGTATAGCTGATAACGCTGCACAAAAGAGAGAGAGTGCGAGCAGTGGGACCTGGGAACCCTTCATTGCTGCTCCCAGTGACTCGCCCATATTTTGTAAATTGGCGTAGGCCTTTTACGGTGAGAGCAGTTCTTGGGTATCCCACCCTGAGTCATCGTGCGAGTAAAGCCCGTTGTAGTCCCTGGCCCCGCCCAAATTAGATCGGCGTTCAGCTAAAGTCAAGCAGACAAAAAAGAGAGAGAAGACAATAAAAAAGACAAAAAAAAATGAAGAAGTGAGACGCGCCGAAGAAGAGAGTAAAAAGAGAACAAGAATGAGGAGAAAATGCAGGGATGTCGTCGGTGAGAGGCAAATCGAATGAAAACTAGAACTATTGGCTAAAGAAGGTGCGGGCTCGTTAAAACTTGAGGGCTCTTGCCGAGCGTTCCCATTAGGCCGTAGCCTAGTTTAAGTAGAGTTCTTTTTTCTTCTCTATACTGATTACAGGTTGCTTCAAAAAACTCACAGGCCATAGTGACTGCTTTCGAGCAGTGTAGAGCGACATGCGTTTGCTATGTGTATGAGATGTATTTTATATGATTGGTAGTGCTTTTGCCATTTTTTGCTCAATATTAAACGTTTGCTTTCTGTACAAGGTGTGTTGTAAATGCTTGTTAGTTTTGTGTGAAATTGCTTGTTGTCTGCTCTTATTATTTGATAGGACAGGAGCCCCTGTTAGGTTCGCCTTTAGCTCCTGGTATATTGCGCGTTTGTTACCTGTAAAACAAAGCAATACATAAACTTCAAACTTCAAAAAAGTAGAAATCTCAGTAGATGGTGGTTTAAATAATATTCTCACCGCTTGGAACATTGGTAGCGTAACAAACGTATTCAGTGCCGAGACATACTGCTCAAAAGCAGGCCCTGTGGATTCGGAACTTCAGACGCACGCTGGACCTAACAGACATCTGCAGATTGGCTGGTCACATGCTGGTCTCTGTCTGAAAGTGTAAAATACCTCGGTGAATCCGGATATTCCCAGGGCCAAGAGGATGCGCGATGCATGGCACATGGCGGCCAGAGTAGAGAAGGCGGTCATGGCACTCGCGCGGACCGACAAGAGGAGGCCAACCATCATCGTCCGCTTGCGGCCTAACCTGCGTGAAATGTTTGGTCATGGCACTTTGAAAAAGATACAGGGACTCTTAGGAATGGCATGTTACGCCATTCTGAAGAGTCTAGAAGAAAAACTTGACGCGTTCCTGCATTATGCGTACAATAAAATTGATGCACTACGCTCACACATGAACCACCTCCCCTTTGTGATGTTTGTTGGCACTCGGTATTTGTCAAAAACATTCCTCACTAACACTAACTCACTAACTGAAATTCATGTTTAAGGGGGGTAACGACTTTTATTAAAATTTGTTTGTTTCTTAATGCTAGAATTTATAACATGTCTACTCACAAAATTTCAGCGTTATTTGTTCCGAAAACTGTTTTCTGGTATGTACCTTTCATGAATATCTTGTGAAATGGCAGCATAGTTAAAAAAGTGCTGACAAGGCTGGTTTAACACGCACTGCGTTCCTGCAGGCGCCAAGACATTCATAGACTCTTAATTTTCGCAAAGTGCAAGATTTCGTTTTTAATTTTTATTTTTAGGTGTCCGTCAGTTGACTCATGCAGATTGAGAAAAAACATTATGCATGGAAGTATACAGGAAGCTCGTAAATTTGAAACACGAGACAATTTTGGCGTGCACCGGGGTCTCAGGAGTGCGACAAAACAAATGAGGTTAAAATAAATAAAACAGTAGTCAAGAAGTCTACCCCGCAAGGTATCTAGTAAGAAAACAGGAACTGAAAAAAAAACCATTGATTGAGCGTGTCCCAGCAATGCACAGCCGCCGGAGTTCACGAATCTTTTTTTACTACTTCTCTGTTTATTTCAGGGATAAATCTTCCCTACACCACAAAAAGAAAAACGAGGCATACAAGAGGTACAGAAATTTTCACTAAGTGACTTTTTTGCCATTTTTAGGGAATTTGGAAGCACCATCCTCCCATAACCATAGCACTCCTTGCTGCTTGTGAGCACCGCATGGAGTACAATAATTATACTCGGTTCAAAATGTTTTATATGTTGCGGATTTAACAGGAAATCAGATTTACCCTACTAACTAACTGATTTAACAATATATCTTTTAATTGTGCTCCTTTGCCAACTTCCCTTTTCAATACGAGACGGAACAAAATATGAGGATTAAGTTATGGAACAGCATAGTTATGACTGAGAAGCATAGCTTTTTCTTTCGTAACTACATTTCCTTTATAATATTCAAAAGCCATATTGTACTTTAGCAGAGCAATAACCCGAAAATTTCAACTTCGTGTAAACTGGTTTTTACCGTTCATATTAAAACAGGAGTACGATTAGCTTGAAGTAATAGACACCGAAGGTATTTTGCGACTAAAGTTCACACAGGAGTTTGAATCGAAGGTGGCATGCCTAAGTTGAAAATTAAAAAATGATTAAATATCAACCGCAGTTGACGCCATGTTTTATGCGTTATTAATTCAGAGATCCTGAACGTTCCTTCTTTGGAAGGCCATCTGAGCTTCCCTCTACAACTCTTCCGCTGCTCCTTAGGGTATATATATATATATATATATATATATATATATATATATATATATATATATATATATATATATATATATATATTTATGAAGGGAGCCAACAGTCACCGAAACCAAGGTGCATAGGGGAACGTTAATTTTTTTTTTTTAATGTGTTATGCTTATCAGTAGGATAATAATTCTTAGATTAATAAATTGCTTAAAGAAAATTACTTATAAAGCAGCAGAAAAAACAACCATGCCGCCGGTGGGATCCGAACCCACGACCTCCGAATATCGCGTCCGGTGCTCTTACCAACTGAGCTACGGCGACGGCTGTCCAATCTGCTGCTCTCGTGGGTATTTATGTTTACTGGGTGTAAGCGAGCCTTGAGAGTGTTCACCAGCAGCAGCAGATTGGACAGCCGTCGCCGTAGCTCAGTTGGTAAGAGCACCGGACGCGATATTCGGAGGTCGTGGGTTCGGATCCCACTGGCGGCATGGTTGTTTTTTCTGCTGCTTTATAAGTAATTTTCTTTAAGCAATTTATTAATCTAAGAATTATTATCCTACTGATAAGCATAACACATTAAAAAAAAAAAAATTAACGTTCCCCTATGCACCTTGGTTTCGGTGACTGTTGGCTCCCTTCATAAATTTGTCAAACGGGCCCCTCATTTCCTTTAACTTGTCTGCTGATAGCTTAACGAGGGTCTCGGTTCTGGCAGTCTTAGTGCCAAAGGTAGCATAAGAGGGCTCTCGCACAGTTTCCGCCCTCGCCGTTAGATGACGTTCTACGTCACGCTCGCGGTATTACAGGACGTGCTACGTCCGCCGCTATGGTCGAGGGTGGCGCTGGTGAACACTCTCAAGGCTCGCTTACACCCAGTAAACATAAATACCCACGAGAGCAGCAGATTGGACAGCCGTCGCCGTAGCTCAGTTGGTAAGAGCACCGGACGCGATATTCGGAGGTCGTGGGTTCGGATCCCACCGGCGGCATGGTTGTTTTTTCTGCTGCTTTATAAGTAATTTTCTTTAAGCAATTTATTAATCTAAGAATTATTATCCTACTGATAAGCATAACACATTAAAAAAAAAAAATTAACGTTCCCCTATGCACCTTGGTTTCGGTGACTGTTGGCTCCCTTCATAAATTTGTCAAACGGGCCCCTCATTTCCTTTAACTTGTCTGCTGATAGCTTAACGAGGGTCTCGGTTCTGGCAGTCTTAGTGCCAAAGGTAGCATAAGAGGGCTCTCGCACAGTTTCCGCCCTCGCCGTTAGATGACGTTCTACGTCACGCTCGCGGTATTACAGGACGTGCTACGTCCGCCGCTATGGTCGAGGGTGGCGCTGGTGAACACTCTCAAGGCTCGCTTACACCCAGTAAACATAAATACCCACGAGAGCAGCAGATTGGACAGCCGTCGCCGTAGCTCAGTTGGTAAGAGCACCGGACGCGATATTCGGAGGTCGTGGGTTCGGATCCCACCGGCGGCATGGTTGTTTTTTCTGCTGCTTTATAAGTAATTTTTTTTAAGCAATTTATTAATCTAAGAATTATTATCCTACTGATAAGCATAACACATTAAAAAAAAAATTAACGTTCCCCTATGCACCTTGGTTTCGGTGACTGTTGGCTCCCTTCATAAATTTGTCAAACGGGCCCCTCATTTCCTTTAACTTGTCTGCTGATATATATATATATATATATATATATATATATATATATATATATATATATATATATATATATATATATATATATATATATATATAAACAAAAGAATGATCGAATCAAACAGAGTGAACATAAAAAGTGGTGTCATGTACTCATCAGTCCAAAAATTGGGATAAGGCCAGCGTTCCGATGACCATCCCAGGCAGATGGATACTTTGGAGCAAACAAATCATCTACCTGCTCCCGCATACCATGTTCCACTCAGAAGAATAGGATCATCAAAACGATAGTCGGAGGAACCATGCTAACACGTAAAAGACCAATAAATTTTTAGCGTAGATAGAGATACGTCCCCTGCAAATTCATAGAAAGCATATGGTGAGTAAGAAAATCATTGGGATATACAAGAATTGGCTGAGATGCATTCTTGCTTTAAGAAACATTACCTGGAAGTATATGGAGGCTGCACACCTCTGCTGTAACAGTTTTGCTGTAAATGCTGCGGTCGTAGACCCAGCCGTGCAGGGTTTCGAAACGGTGACGTTGATCTGTAGGCCGTTTTCAATGATGTCAGGTTGAAAATAATCTACCGTGTCATTGCCTGCAATGCTGAGGCTACAGTTCACCCACAGGTGGCTCGTGGGTGAAGAATCCCAGTTGGAGGCCGTCTCCAGGTCGTCAGCGCAGTGGAAATTGATGGCTGACGGTGCAGCGAATACGGGCATCATCAAGTGCCACTTTGCAGGCAAGCCTCTTAAGAGGCCAAACACGAAAATGACGGCATGAGTAGATGACAACTTATCCAGCACAGCATCCACGTTAGTCAAAGCCATGTCCCACACTCTTTAAAGAAATCAAGTGGGGGAATACGACTTGCCTTTAGCTGTCACAAGAAAAGTGCTGGGTTGAATGCTTCAGAAAGCACTAAATTAAAGAGCCTTAAGAAGCCCGACACTCTTAGTAACGTCCTTGTCAAGGTCACTCATTTAAGTGGCATATCTCAGCGGGCTCTTTAAAGCCCAGCTTAAAAGCGGCTCCTACAGAAAAGATTCGAATCAACCTAGCGCTGCCTGACGCCACTCCTGTAAGCGGCCTTTCCGTCGACTTGCTATGATTACCTCCTTAGGAGTGGCGAAAGAACGCCACACGGTTAAATGACACCTATAATCAGAATACCCGCATTTTCCTCCTCTCCACATGACTGATGAAACAGCGGTCGTTGGCGTCTCCGCTGCGGTGGTTGCGCCCTGAGCATAAGCCGAGCTTGCAAATATACACTTCCACGGACGATTATCGCTCCTCAGAACCTAAGATTAACATCAGCCATTTGCCTCATCTTTGCATGTAAAAGGAGACAGGCGTTTGCTCTCGTGGGTGCTTCTCGCAGCTTACGATGAGAAAAAATGACTCCACGCTTGTTTTCTGCTCGATGCGGAATAAAAATGTGGTCGCTCTTTCAATGAAAAGTCCGTGACTCTCACGGACGACAAAAAAACTTCCTCTGACACCCATTATTTCCCGGCAAGCTGAAAACCTCGAAGCAGCTGAGCGCCAACGAAAACCGTCAAGCCACTGCTGTGTTCTTATCAGGCGAGTTACACTGGTGGCTTCAAAGTGAAAAAAATATTTTTTAAGGTGAAACAACGCAGCGAGACCCGAACAAAGGAGTAACAACAAAGAATGAAACATGACGTTCACTTATATGTGACGGATTATTCGAATCAGCACTTGTGCAATAACACGTCATTCTCCTTTAAAGAACAAGAAAAACTGCAAAGCGGATGGCTGATTGGAAACCGTGCAGGCCATGCATGCACAATTTAACGAGCGGGCCAATATCAACGCGGAGATTCGTGATAGTTAGAGCCTCCGCGTTTTTCGCCCTTGACGTCAAAAGGACGGTGCATGGCACTTGAAATTTCAAGGAAAAGTGAGACCTGGCGGCGCTGTCGAATCGTCGTTGTTTTACCACATAAAATTGCGCCTATTGTGAGAAGCCTTTTACTGTGCCGTCAGGCTGTTGAGCTGATTATTTCTGTGTTTTGGATTTTACTTTCAAGTAAAAACTTGTGTTTGAAGGGGCCAAAGCGTGTACGTTGAAAACAGCCTCTGGGAGTCACAAACGCGAATGAAATTCGGACAATAGCGCTTATCTTTCACAGAAAGTAGCGTTTGGTTTTCGTGATCTGTCGTGACGGCCTGCTGTCAGTGTGAGAGTGGTTTACTTCATTGAAAGGGAGGAGCCTACAGAGAAAAAGCGCATTATTGCCTTTTCATTTTTACCGCACTAAAAAGCCAGTTCTTTGTTATTTTTATAAGAAGATAAATTTGGGGAATGTCCTAAGTTTGATGCTTTTCGTAGTCGTTATGCCGCCGCACAGTTGCACATTTACAGCACGGTCTCTGTGAACCGCAAGGCTGTTAGAATACGTCGCGAGATTTCTTGTAGCGATTTTTGGAGCGTGGGAATCGGGTTTAATAGACGTATGCCTGTCAACATGCTGCGAGACTCAAGCTTCTATTAGATGACCGTGTATTCAGTAATACCGGTTTACATATTTCTCCTTCAAGGAGAGGTCATTCACTGTGGGTAAGTTTATGCTTACGGCTTATTTTTGCAGTGCAAGCAGGGGATAATTCCTGATAATGCCAGTACTTATTTAACGGTTCAGCTAGGATACATCTGCCGTCAGTAGGCCTGTAAATGAGCTGCTGAGATTGAAGTTTCAGTCAGCACACCGCAACTGATATAATCATAACCGCAAACAAATATAATCATAACCGACATTATATTTCAAGTTTCATTTTAGCTTTCACGGCGTTGCAATAGGAGGAACTTTAATTGAGTTAACTGCGTCATCTTGCGTCGGAAGCGTGAAATCTGTCATACACCGGCTGACCATAGATAGTGTTTGCGTGTCAGAGAAAGAGGATAGGCAGGGAGGTTAACTAAAATAGCCGGTTTGCTGCCCTGCACGGGGGAAAAGTGGTGAGGGGAGAAAAATATGAAGGAGAAAAGACAGTTGCAGGAAATTAAAGTCACTACGCAAAGTCACAGCGTTCAGTGAAGTCACAGCTTACCGTGCAGGCCAGAAGTGCTCAAAAAGTGGAGCCGTGCCTTGGAAGCCTTCACCGCCGACGACCGCCGCGGCCCGTGGCCGAGAACCTTCGTTTCTCTCAGTTGACACCGGTCTAGATACTCTGTTTCGGTGCTGTAGGCCGGGCATTCACAAAGTGTTTGGGCCATAGTCTCATCACACCCGCAGATGGCCCATGCAGGGCTGTCAGCTATACCTATTAAGAAGGCGTAGTGCTTGGTGAATGCTACACCAAGCCACAGGCGACAAAACAAAGTTGCTTCACGTCGTGGTAGGTCGGATGGAAGCCGAAGCTTCAGATCTCGGTCAAAGGTTTTAAATGCGAATGCTAGAATTGTCCTGAATTCCACGCGGCATGCGTGATGTCCCGCAACAGTGGTCTAAGCCAGCCCGCTGCATCTTCTCTCGAGATGAGGATGGACACAAAATCGTCCTCATGATGAGCAGTTCGCGTGGCCTCATCCGCGCGGTGGTTGCCTGCGATGCTGCTCTGTCCTGGCAGTCATTGGTAAACAATATCGTACCCTCTGCTGATGGCTGTGTGATGGAGGTCTCGGATATCCGCGACAAGTAGTTCATGTTCGCGTTCAATGAAGGCTGAGTAGCCGGAAGTTGTCTTGTCACGAAGAATTATTTGCTTCTTGCTTCCATGTGAATAGAAATGATGCAATCACATGGGAAGAAAGTATGGTGCAATAGACACGCGTTGCAACCCAGTTTCTTAGTGCCACTTTTGTTTTCATCAATTCAGTCTTGTCAGCACTGGCGACATAATTATAACGATTAGCATTTGTACTTGTCAGATTGCACAAATTGAAGCATCGAAGCTGTCTGATGTTCTTGGTCGGTAACATCTACCACACTGATCAAGAATACGTCTATATGGGAGTAATAAAAATGCCGCCACATTCTAGAAGATGAAGTAACGAGCGTTAGCTGTTCAATAGCGCCATCTATTGTCCATGCGATGTATTACCACCCGACTGAGCTGCCTAGTGCTGACGTCACAGCAGCCATGGTAAGCTTAGCCATATTATTAACCTATTTAACCTAAATATTAACCTAATTAGGCGATATTGGTGTCTAAGATGTTCCATCCCTTCGAGCCCGTTACGAATACGCCATTAAGTAGATCGAAAGATTGTCGGTTAATTAGTTATAAGCATTTGAATATAAGCCTAACCAAAACTAAATATAGACTTCATTGGTCAGTTTTTGCCTCGGAAGTTTTTTGTTCATCTAGAGGATTCCAAATAGCTAATTCGTTTTATAAAGACCTCATTAACTACTGAGTTATTAGGGAATAAAAAATAGTCACATAGCTAGTTAATTTTGACGTCACAACGTCTTTAACCTCACCAATAAATCCCCAATTCGATATACTAATGACGTCACGAATAAATCACCAACTGGGTCGCTATATCGATTTTCTATGGGGGCCGCCACCTTGCCGAAGGCAGGTGGTAGCAGACCCCAAGAAATCGAGAAACGTGATGAATAAGAACTAACGCTCTTAAAGACGAGTAAACTGCCTTCTAGCGCACTCCATTTTATAAATGGGAGTGATTTAAAGAATAGCTGGCCTCTTTTTACTCCTTTCTGTTTATAGCGCTATATATGCACACCTCCTTATTGGAAAAATACTCTCTACTGGGTATACTAGAACCTGCCACCCAACATGACGGTGGATTATGTTGTTGGGTAATGTTGGGTGCCCAACATATTGTAGGGTAGTGGGTGCCCTCCATATTTTTGGGTGGTGGGTATTATGATCTGTGGCCAACATAATGGTGGGTACTGGAGGGTGTCGGGTGAAATGGTGGGCACTGTTGACTGCCCAGCATATTGGCGGGTGGTGGTGTGTGCCGGGAAATATGGCGGGCACTGTTGCGTGGCCAGCATAGTACCAGGTACTGGTAGGCGCCTGGTATTATGGCGGTCATTGCTGAGTGCCTGGCACAGTACAATGTAAATTGCAATGCATTGCTCAGTTACAGCTCTTATGCCAGGCATAAACCGAATATTGAGCGACGGCCATAACGAGCAAGCTGGGTAGCCGCATGACTGGCATACGCAACGTACTACTGCTTTATACTGTTGCTCAGCATGCTAGACGTCGGGAATTTGATGAAACGGCAAGTGGAATGGGCCTCAATAAAATATTACAGCTACCGGATATAATTATAAGAGACTCGTCTAAACTCTATGTGATGCATTAAACTAAGATTAAGGAGCACATTCACTGCATGATAAACAATAAATTGATGCACTGCCACCTGCAGAGCATAAATTATGGTGATGTAAAGGAAAAATATGGCTGCCTGCTTTCACTGTTTGCAGACAGAGAAATACAACCTGCTACCATCACAGGTTTATTTGTATGCAGAGCTTGTACGGCTCGGCTCCTGGCTTACATAGAGCTGCTTAGCAATACTTGTGCACTCATACACAGAAACGGTCCTGGGACAGCACGCTGTGGGCGGTCATTGATGTGTTCCTCAAGCCTGTAAAAAGGATTGAGGATGATTGCATACAGAAATGGCAGCAGTACAAATGTATTCTTGCCCCGTTATGGATCCTTGGGGTTGCAATTCAGTGAACCACCACAAGAAGTCATTCCCTGATACAGTGTCCGCAGTCAAGATTGGCATGTACGAATTAAGGACGCACTGAGGACTCCATCTACTTTTTGTTCCATGTAGAAACTGAGTCACGGAATTTGTGGCACTTTCTGTTTATTGCACAGACAACCGAATTTAAAAATGGGACATTTCCTCACTTCTCAGCTTCCGGTTTCCATTTGCGAGGTCAAGACCAATTAGGACTCTGTCATGACTGTTTTGAAGTTAATGGCGGTGCAGCGTACCTTCAAGCATATGCTCACAATAACTGCCATGAGAACACTACAGTTTCCTTGTGAAAAGAACCACTGGTAGTGGTACCTGCGTTTAATTAGACACTAGCTTCAAAACCTCTTTTCAGTGAAAGTAGATCTTTCAAGTTAGCATGCCGCAATTTATCAATACAGACCCTCATCATCAGCCTGACTATGCCCACTGCTGGGCAAAGGGCAGAGAATAACTAAAAATTGATCACGAAATCATTTATTTCTGCTTCAATTACTATGTAAGTATTCGACCTATGCACTATAAAATCATTTATTCATTAGCTTCTTAGCTTGAGCTAGGGTATACACCAGTTAAGACAGCGAAACGGACTAGTTGTTCAGAAATCATACTAAAATAAAACAGCACAAAAAACGCTAACACCCAGAGAACATAAACCCAGTTCCTGTTTAATAACAAGAGAAACTTCTTTATAAACTCAAGATAGGCAGTGCGGGAAGGCGCGTCATTCATGAAGGCTGCAACTTTCACATGTTCGCCGTCACTGCCGAGCCAAAAATGCAGATTTCTTATATTAGTGAATGGAGAGACCACTGATGCAATCACCTTCATTTCTTCAGATATGAAAGGTTTCTGAGGCTATCTACTTTAACTGATTCCATTGAAGGAATATGAAAGAGAAAATCTTAGTCCTATGGAACAAATTGTTACATTTTTTTCTTTCATCCTTTTCCACTACGCCGTCCACACGAGGCACAGTGCGCTGACAGATGTAGGCCTGCCAGCGTAACTAGATAAAAAAATTCTCTTCCTGCTGCCCGCTGACACCATGGAATTTGGCACATATAATACATACCACACAACATTTGCACCTATGGCACCGAAATTGGCACGTAGCCTGTCCTGTGCCTAACACCAAACTCAAGCGGTGTGCAATCTTCCTTGGTGCGTGAAACCACACATACTTTGACCTCACGCTCACATTGCTAAGGCCAAGAGATAGCTTATTAAGGTAGCATGACAGCAACCTTGTGCCCTACTGGCCTATCCTGAGCTGGTGTCTTCACTTGGCCTTGTATCAAACCTGCACATGCAGATGCAACTAGATCCTGCGAATAACTGGCTATTGCTATTTTTTTAGACTGAATGGCAATACCATAAGATGGTGGCGAAATCTAATGAGCATTGACTTGAAGCACGAGACATCACTCTTCACCAACTTGGAAAATGTCAACAAGAAACTCAAGATAGGTGCTTTTGACCTTAGGTAGTAAGCCTAGCAAACATGTCATGTTTTCCCCTCCAAAAGAGCATCAAGGAACTGCAATCTTTTCATCTGGAACTTTCACACTGAAATTCAATGCTATGCCTTCCTCTTTGAAGGCCTTTCAAACACGAAGTAGTTGTAACTAAACACTTGTAAGGCAATGCCTTGCA
The DNA here is from genome assembly GCF_052857255.1 of Amblyomma americanum. NCBI lineage: Eukaryota > Metazoa > Arthropoda > Arachnida > Ixodida > Ixodidae > Amblyomma > Amblyomma americanum. Next base: position 472,827,919 of record NC_135497.1, read on the forward strand.
AACTGTGCTAAATGTTTTGTTCCACACACGAAAAGAAAATATTACTCAGGATAGGAGCCACACTTGAACCTGCCCAAAATTCTTCCGCACGTAAAGGCCCTATTGTTCCTTCAAAACTAATGAATCAAGATGAAATTGCAGAGCCTTGAAAACTGCATCAACGAAAATACCATAGTTGTGGACAGAAGAGATTTTGCACGAAGAAAAAGAAAAAAGGAGCTTGCATGAGTTCAAGAGTAGTTTCTATCGTGAGCGATATTTCCTTGGCATGTGTAGACCAAAACATTGAGCACAGCTTTAAAGGCTTAGCCTTGCAGGTGTTTAGGTACAGACACTTTGTGTTTGGAAGTTCTGCGAGCCAGACTAGAGCCCTCGTTTCAATGCTGCAGATTATCAATGAGCAAGGCTGGGGATTCAATTTCAGTGCTGAAGCACCACATGAAGGGATTCTGTAGTTCCTTGATGTATGGCCTTTGTCAAAAATTAGACTGTTATCACTTTTCTTATGCAAGACGTCAGCGAAATACGTCTGAGGTTTTCGAACGCGAGCTTTTATGAACAGAGAAGTATGAACAGAGAAGTACGAACAGAGAAGAGGAGTTCTTTTGCTCGGTAGAATTTCGATTAATATACATTCGAGCTCTGCGTTTTCAATCTCGTGATTAACCACGGCAAGGTTTCTACGTAACATCGTAGTGTTAAAGGCTGTTCTTTGAATTGTCATGGCAGAACTTCCGAGTACCCTGGCAGTTTTAGTCGAGACATTCTGGGTTCTTGGATCGCTATTACATCAGGTTTTTTGGATTGCGATTGATTGTGTAACTGCAGATTTGTTTTCTTGTGGCGCAACACCTGCAGTTCTACTACCAAACTGGTATGCTTTTAGGTTTGGACATTTTGCGAGGATAGATTGATTGGCGCCCCTTGAGCTGACGAGGGAACCCGGTGTAAAATTTCCTGTAGAACGGTGTCGATTACTCCGAACTTGCAATTTACATTCTCTATGTGTTGCTCTAGTCTTTGTGTTAAGTTGTCAACTCTTTGTGATAGATTATCGAGTTTCTAGCTGTGGTCTTGCACATTTTGTTCATGTTCTGGGCATCTATCCTCCAATGAGAGATTTCTTACGTCAGCTACTCTTGTTTTTGCGAGGTGTTTTTTCTTTGCTTACTACGCTTACTGGTGTTTCGACTGATGCGGTCACAGTAGTTTCAATTTTTGTGACTTCCGGCTTTGGGAGTGGTTTTGTAGGAGGTTGGTATACAATTTTTTTTTACTATTTCCTCTTTCCAAGTGTCTTAATCGCTCCGTGAGCTTTTGAATCTGTGGAGTCCCTGGGCGAGTTTAGACTGTCATGACGGCAGCTCCGTACTCTTCCCGAGAGATGCCACTCCCTCCTAGCTCACCTGTTTCGGTCTGGGGGTCTGAGTCCAGCTGCTGGTGCTGCTACCTCCATCGGCAGATGCTGCTTCCGCTGCGGCTGCTGCTGCGTCCACTGTCCAAGGATGGGAAGAAGCTCGAGCGGTGATTTCTTTGGGTGGATGTTGGGTCGTTGCAGGTCCGCGATTTGAATCTTGACTGCTGCTGTTTTCGTTAGGTGTCATTGAAATCGTTTCTTGTAGCTTCATATCGCCTGTACGGGGCCCTCCTCCACAGACAATGCAAACTCGGTCACAAAGTTCCTCTTTTAGGTGCTGGTTGCCGCAGTACGGGCACCTTTGTTGCGGTGGCTCCGGACATAAGTCTATTTTGTGTCCGACACTTCTTCACTTCGTGCATGCCTCCAATTTTGCAATGAAGGGGTAGACAGGATACAGGACTCTAAAGTATACAATGCTATCTGGCAGTTCGCCAGCAGCAAAGAGCAGCAGAAGGGACTTTGATGTTCTTCCTATGGCTCATGCTTGGTCGATTTCAGGGTTTCTTTTGCGGAATTCTGCCATCATTTTTGTTGAGTTTCGCCATAGTAATCCCGATAGACGATGCCCTGCAGTGCCCTGTCCGGAGCGGCGAAGTACGAAGTCATGACGATGTAGTTAACTTCTTTCTTGCGTTGCTTGACTGCTACGTAGCGTAGTTCATTTTTCAGCACTGGCATGGATATGGTGAAAACATTTTTTGCAGAGTTTGTTCTGGAGTTTTCTTTATCAACTTCGGTCGAGATGGTGCCTCTCTCTGTAGCGTTTGATGTCTGCGCCACCCGTTTGTCTGTAGATGATATTATAGTCCTCTTCAACGCGTCCGGGAAGGGGTTTCTTTGGAGTGCGCGGAGGGAGAGGTTTCGCCTTCAGCTTCCCAATCTGCTTATTCGGCTTCTGAGCTGTTAATTACTCAACTATATTAGAAAAATTATTGAGGGACGATCAAAAGAACGAAAAAGAAAATGTCCCAGCCCGTACTACTAAATATGAAGGGTTTTCAGCATTATTACAAATAATATGTTGGGGCCACCTAAAAAGAATGAAAAATAATGAGCACCTGCTTGCGTCACTGAAGAATGCCAGGCTTAATTCAATCTTAAAATAAATGAAAACAATCGAGGCACTGGTACATTTTTGCCACCCGTAGGTGAGAAAAATTGAAAAAAGTGATAGGGAGTATAAATGGTACATAGCGATCCACAGCCGAGATGCAGGCCCAGGGAGTTTCCCCTGATCTCCCCTGGGACATAGCGGAAGATGTTGGATGATGGGTATAGGAATTGGGACTTGAGATGCGGTTATGGGAATTCGGAAGGGAATGGGGACAGCGACTTTTGGCCCTGATCCTTCATTCGTCTCGACTCCTTTGCTTCCCTGTCTTGCCAGAACAGGGAGAGCGCCGAGATAGCCCAATGGTGCTGCTCCACTCACGGGATGCCCGACCACCCACAAACGCAACGGGCTCCAACCACCGGAGACAGGAGAACCTAACCCGGGGCCAGCTACCTCGGGCTCCTCCACAATTTTGAGTGTTTGTTTCGGACCTGCCCGCTACTAGCCGTCAAGTGCATTTCCCGGTTTTCCAGACTTCGGAAAAATGTGGGGTGTGGTACAGCCAGTAGAGGCTTAGGTCGTCGGCCTATCGATCCTCTGGCCCTCGGTGCCATCACCTAACACCTCCGGAGGGACCCATCTGTGCATCCAACCAAACAACCAACCATATATTTATTTTCTCCCATAGCTTGATCCGCGCCTACTGAGCAGAGAGTGTTCTAGGCCGGGCGACCAACAAACCAAGAACATGGCTTTGGGGTGAGATGACCGGGACTACTCCGGCGGTGCTGCAAAACATCGGCGGTTTTTGCACTGGTCGTATTACGCATCCCTTACCTGGGCATGCCGCAATAACCCCCATGGCACCGCGGCTAGCCGTGAGGCTGGCCCCCCGAGGACGTCGATTCCCAGAAACCTGGCTGCTGTAACCCCGCGCGCACCTGGCCTCTCCGTAGCCAGAAACCTGTGCGTCGGTCGCCAGCCGCGCATGCCCCCGCGTCCAGAGACTTGATGCATATATCTGAAAACCTTTTGACCTTTGACATGCCTTCCGTGCCGGATTCCTTGGGTCCAGCCTGATGATATAACCATGCCGGCCTCCGCTCCGGCTTCGAACCTCATGGCGCGACTGGCCCTCACTGTCGCTTGGGAGTCGCTGCCACTCCACTGGGGTTTGCATCCCCAGAGGATTGGCCTGGCCAACTCATCCCCACCGCTGGCGTTGCACTGGAAAATAGCCTAGTTTCGAAAACTACTCCGACCTGTATTCGTTTGGGGGGGGGGGGGGGGGGGGGGCAAAGGTCGGCCGCTCAGTCGGATTTCCTCCCTCAGCTGTAATACATATAGTAGTATGGGCAGAGAAAAAGGAAGAAAAATAATGTGACCCATCAGCTCTATTACACATATTGTGTGGGCAAAGAAAAATAAAGAAAAATAATGTTGCCCAGAGAAACATTCGCTTTATACTCGGTCGTATGGAATTCAATGGGGAAGGCGTTCGTCCGAACTGCGTACGGAATACTCCATGTTGCCGCAGTGGCGTTCGGGTAAGCTAGGGCGCAGGAGTGACGCTGGCTTAAGACAGTTGTAGCTCGGTTGCCCGAGCTGCGATTTGCTTAAATGTACTCTTGAAAGGTGCCTTATACGCTCACCCTTCTTCGTGTGTCAGAAACGACGTATCCTGGTGTTTTCACCTGCAGCAGGTGCTCGAATGCGGAGCCTATACGAAGCACAAGCTTCTCCGTTGGTCCCCTAGCGGGGAAAACCTACCACTATTGTCAGTAATTCTAAATGAGCGATCTGCCATTCCGGCGCCGGTCGGATATCCCGTACTGTCCTCTCCCTTATCCTAAAACACACTCCGACCCACTATATAGACCTTCTTTGCACCACCGCACACGCAGACCTAGTAGTGATGCAAAACTATAGGAAAATATACTCTCGATAGTATCGATAGTTTTTTTAAAGCTATCGATAGTGTACAGAAGCTATCGAGTGCTACTATATGTAGACTATCGATAGTACAATCGATAGTGAGGCTATTAATAGAGCGGCCATCGACACTAAGGCTATCGATAGTAAGGTGGTCGATATTAAGACTATTGACCGTAAAACTATCATATTCTGCGTTCGTTGCCTAGCGATATTGCCAATACATTTAATAATAATAATAATAATTGGTTTTTTGTGGAAAGGAAATGGCGCAGTATCTGTCTCATATATCGTTGGACACCTGAACCGCGCCGTAAGGGAAGGGATAAGAGAGGGAGTGAAATAATAAAGGAAGAATTAGGTGCCGTAGTGGAGGGCTCCGGAATAATTTCGACCACCTGGGGATCTTTAACGTGCACTGACATCGCACAGCACACGGGCGCATTAGCGTTTTTCCTCCATAAAAACGCAGCCGAAAAATTGTTTGTTTCAAGGTTTTATGAGGCTTAATGCCCGAAAGAGACTCATGGTATGAGGGGTGCGTTTTTCAGTTGTCTGAATGATTTATACCAGCTGTGGTTCTTTCACGTGCAAGAAGAATGCAACAAGACGACGCAAGAAGAAGAGCGAACGTTAATTGCTGTGCCCCATTATGGCATGGCACATGCACTGTGCATGACTAGTGCATTTTTCTTCTACACGAGCTGTATGGAAGGTAACCAATTTTAATGTTAATTGACGGTGCTGTGAGAGCCTACTGGAGTTAAAATAAAATGAATACCACTTTGAATTGGGACGCAAAAGCAGGACAATTCAGCTTAAAAGGTAGCTTGGACATTCAAAAGTAATATCAATAGTGCTATCGATATTACTATCCATATTACTATCGATAGTAGCATCGTAATATCGATAGTACTATCGATAGTTTTTTACCATCGATAATTCGATAGTGACACAACTGTAAATAGTATCGATAGTAGTATCGATAGTCTTGCATCACTAAGGCCTACCCGTTAAAGAAGTGAGTCACGCCTTCCTTCCGAAATTTCACTCTCTGGATGCAGGCCTTGAAGTCCGCCTTCCGCCACGTGCCCCTGCTTGCTGCGCCGGATCACCTCATCACATTTTATGACACGTCACCATTTCTGAAAATAATGCATAAAAATATCGGCTGATCAGTTTGACATACACTTAGAGGAACAGTGAGGAGAACCCTATCAATTTTTTGTTAGCAAAATCTGATAGTTCGGCATTTCATGGCTTTGTTGTCGCTTGTGCGGGAACGAAAGTTGCATTTATTAAAAAAAAATTTGGATTCGAAAATAGAAAAGTTTTGCTGCTGTCCGATTCAAGCTCGGCCCCCTCTTACGACGTCCCGGCGTGCCGCAGGCGGCGTCGAGGAGGTTTCTCGCGGTTGTAACGGCCAGGTTATTTTTTGCCACAAAAACGGATTGGTACTAAGGGACGCTGCCTATAAAGTTGACAGCTTGAGAGTAAAACGGACGCACGGCGCTTCAACGGGTTCTGCGCGTGTCCGGAGGAACGGGGTTCACTGGATAGGGCTCTCTCGCCGACTTGCATGCACCTTCAGATGTTTACAGTGAATGGATTAAAATAGCCGAGAGCTCTAATAGAACAGCTCCGCCCTATTGCCCAAGCTATTGAATGGAGCCGTAAATAAAGGAGTTGGAGGAGTGAAGAGGAACGGTATCTGCAGGTTCCAAATCTTGTTTTCTTAACTGCCTTGTATCTTGTCTCCCGTTCCTAATTAACGATTTCCGTCAAGTAGTTCGAAGTTGAGCTGCACCGCCGGAAACGTTTGGGCGGGGAGCGTACGAATTCACACAAGTGCTATTTATACTGGTAACTGCCTTGTATGATCACCGACCATCGTGCCAAATAGTTTTTCATCGACCGTGGCGATCATCTGATAACCCTTAACAGTGTCCTTCAAAGGTTAACTGGAACTTCAAGCGTCACTTGGTGTTCCTCTGCTGTTCGGCGCTTGTAAATAGAGGCGCGTCAAAAACGAAACCATGGGGCACGCAAAGCTCATAGAGGCGAAGCGTAATAACAAACTGAACCACTCCTGGCCGCTTGTAGCGCCATCAAGCATCGGTTTTCTTTACTTCCAACCTTCGGTTGTCTTTTCTCGGTCTTCCTTGTGTGATAAAAGTGCACTATTGGTTTCAAAACAAACCTTACTTCAGTATTGCACCCCGCAACCTTCCTTTGCCAGCCTCAGAGCTTCGTGGCTTCCATGCAGTAAGAAAAATTCCTCCAAGGTGGCGTGTCTTGTCCTATGACGTCACCACGCTTGTACTTGCCAGATTGGACTGTGGCGGCAATACCTGTATTTTGGTTCTTGCTATTTTCTACCTTACAAGACTTGCTTTCGGTAAGAGTGGCGTTTTTACGATAAGGAGCTGGTATTCTAACGATACAAGCAAACTTCAATTTCTCCTCAGTCTTTCTTTAAGGTAAACTTAAGAATGTTGATGCGTCGACACATGTTATTTGTATATTACGTAATTGGTTTGGTTTATGAGGGTTTAACGCCCCAAAGCGACTCAGGCTATGAGAGACGCCGTAGTGAAGGGCTCCGGAAATTTCGACCACCTAGGATTCTTTAACGCGCATTGACATCGCACAGTAAACGGGCCTCTAGAATTTCGCCTCCATCGAAATTCGACCGCCGCGGCCGGGATCGAACCCGCGTCTTTCGGGCCAGCAGCCGAGCGCCATAACCACTCAGCCACCGCGGCGGCTTTTATTGTACGGAATCGCTGTAATATACATATATATTGGATTTTGAGAAGTAATATATCTTTTCGACTCCATTCAACGGGAAGGATGCGTCAATAAAAACGTGTAAAGTACAAGTAAGTTCTCTGTGCTCGCTACACTTCCAAGGGATGCGGTTACTATTGTTGACCGGCAGGCTGCTGCATGACCTTCCCACAAGAGCAAAGAAAGGGAGTAGTATGAAAAACCCTGCAACCCGCGGCGCGCGGCTGCACTCAGGGCAAGGATGGCATTCTCGCTGTGTCTTCTCTTGCAGCATGTCGCATTTGGGCGCGGATGAAAAAGTGCGTACAGTTGTCGAAGAAACGAAAAACGCTGCCGCCAATTTCGTCGGCGGTGCTTTCATTCACTCTGAAAAGCGACAGAGAAACATTACTGATTCACTCAAAGCTTTAGTTTCGTATTTAGGAATCGCAGATGTTTACAATTGTAGAGGTATTTATTTTTTATTTCAAGCAGCGTATTGTATGCAATATAAACTCGAGGAGAAACTATAGTGCTAAAATGATGCCACTTATTTTGAATTGGAATTCGTTTTACGAAGGCCACTGCGGTGTAAGCCGGAACAAAAATTGCGCCGGTCGTGTGAGTGTCTGAAACGTGTTATCGACAATTCATTCCTCGTTAATATTCAGTAATGCGTGTGTGAACGTTGTCATGTACGTTTTGTGGCAGCTTAGCCTGTGTGGAAGGTATTTCGTGGCGCTATCATGCCTGATAGCCTCTCTCAGGGTTGTTTCCTGCCGCATCGGTGGTTGAAACATATGGTCGGTAACACGGAGGTGTTTAATCTATTAAATGTATGTTTGTAAAAGTCGACCTAATGAATTAATGGCTGCTTGAGTCGTGTGGACACTGTTTCATTCCGCTGATGTGCAGTAAAGCCTTTTGAAGAGTCGTGTAGCCGCCATCGCAAACACCACCAAGTCCATTTCGTCGCAGCGGAGAGCGTCTGCTTCGTTGTCTGTTTAGAGCGGTACAAAGTAAGTTCGCATGGCGGGCGCCAACACGACTCAGCAGATGATAGTATTACTTATCGTGTTCATTCTTTTCGCATGTAAGGACGTTTATGAACGGCAGTTGTTTTTCGCTTGATACATTTTCGGCCAGAGTCATCTCGTCGCACAACGCATTGTCGGCACCTTCGTGATTTATATCGAAGGAAATTCAGTTTCGCCTGACATGCTCCAGCCCGACAGAGCAGAAGATACTAATGCTTACCGTAGAACTGTTCTACATGCATAGTTTTTGCACTACTGTTGTTCCTTGTGTGTGCAATAAGTTTATCCAGTGGTGGGGGGAATAAAGAATTCGCGTTTTGCGAAAATACCTGTAAAATTATTTGTTGTTTTGCAGCCAAACGTGCAGATGATAACTTCACATCATTCAAAGGCGCCATGGCTTCGCGGCAAATTACCTGTCACATTATTCGGCAGCAAGCAGAAATTTTATTTTTTTGGAGAGCAACTCCCATCTCGCATCGGGAGGCGATTTGGACCCAAATTTTACAGCAGCTCAAAAGAATAGGTTGAGGTGGAGGCTGGCCGAGTTGTTAAATGAAGAAGGCCCGCCTTCTTGGTCTGCGAAGGAAGGGCGCTTTTTGTATACTAAGTATGCCAGCCGCGCGAGGCGCGATGGTTCCTCGTTTACGACTCAAATAGGGTAAGTGCTGTTACATTTTTAACCGCACAGTTATGCGGCCGGTTGTTTCAAATGTTTGTGGTGATGCTTAACGCACGTTTACTGGCAGGGGCAGTTTCGCGGGGCCGCGGGGCCGGCTCCTGGCCATTATTTGCTGATCAGTTGCGCCGACGTATCCGGTACGCTTTATGGAAGCAAAAATCCAGGTAAGCAGAATTTGAGGTTCTTTTTGACAAAGCTTAGAACACACTGGTGATTATGTGCAAGTAGCCACAAGTCTAAGTAAAACGATAAAAATGCGATTTAAGTGTGATAGTTAGAAGTCATGAAGTTGTAGTGCACTGTGTACAAATGTTTTGTATAAGCGAATGTACAGTGAAAAATGTTCCCAAAGATAAAATAAAACAAGTCACCCATGAAAATAAGGCAGCAATACCCGATATTTAAATGAATAATTTATAAATCTTTTTATTACTGAGACTAAGATGCAGACTAAGATGTAGCATTAAGAACTGTATTCTTGGAGAGTAATTTTAGTGACACAAATTATCGTGCTCAGCTTCTATCACGGTGATGTTCATGGTTTATTGTAAGTGACTGCTAAACACTAGGCTTGTGCGAATATTCGATATTTTCGAATAGTTTAATATATAATGCGCTATTTGATATTCGCCTCGGTTCGAACTTTTTTATTCTGAAATTTCGAAGTATTCGGCTCGAACGAATAGCCAGACGCAGCAGGTAGAAGGCGTTTTCGGAAGTATTGGCTTAGGATTCGGTGATACTTTTCCCAATCCAATCCCATCCAAACCAAGTTAGGAAAGCTCAGAACAAAGGGGTACAAAAACGCATCTCGTCGGCGTGGTGGTGTGGTCGATTGCGTTTAGTTGGCGCCTCTGTCTTTGCCGCGACGGCATTTGATCAATCGCAGCCGCCTTGGACCACTCCAGAGAGCACCATGGGGGACTTGCATGCGGCCAGCATTCTGATTTGAAACTTTTAAGTAATTATTCAACCGTGAACCAAAGCTCGATGTTTTAAATTCAAGGCAGTCCTGAAGACCCCGACAAGTACTAAAACAACAGTAGCAACGCATTTAAGGACACACCCGGCCTTCACATGGACTACCAAGAGAAGCGGGACGCACGCGAAAGGCCATCCGAGCTCAAGGGGCAAGCAAGGCAAGTGGTTAACAGCCATCCATAGCCGACAGTTTTGAACTGAAAACGAACGCGTTGGCCATAAAAGCCGAACAGAAGACAAAAATGATAGCTCGCTTCGTAGCTCATGGTATGCACCCATAAAACATTGTTGAAGAGCCGGGTTTCCTCGGCATGATGAAGTTCACTATGCCGGACTATGCAGTGCCATCTCGAACAACGTTCTCGAGAGCCATTATTCCGAACCTCTACGCATAAAGCACAGAGAAAGTGAGAAAGAAGCTCGGGGACGTTTTTGCAAGCGGAGTGGAGTCCCATTTAATCACACCTGATGGTTGGATATCGCAGGCAAACGCCAGCTACGTTTAAATTGTCAGGTCATTTACAGGGACATCGTGCAAGAAGTGCATGCATTATCTTGCAAGAAAATGGCAAACTCTCACACTGCAGAAAACTTGGAGCTATTTATCGCAAGTGTCATCGAGGAGTGGGAACATCTAGCCCACGATACTGTGTCGATCTTAATCGTTACAGATTATGAAAAAAACTTTGCTTCGGGTGGACAACGCTTCGTGCCGAGCAAATGCCGTGTGTCAGCAGCAAGGAAAGGTTGCCCTTGGCGACTGCTCGTACATCACGTAGGCCATCATCGCATTCAACGCTTGCAAAAACACTGCAGCGAGGCGGGATCAATACATTTTGAGTGGAAATACGAAGGGCGGAGCTGCGTTCACAAACTTCGGAGGTGACGTCGGCTTTCGTTGTAGAAAACCTAACAGTTCTCTGCCGCAGGTCGATAACAGCGCCTTTCTCAAGGAGAAAATTTACGCCCAAAATCAGGTCACGAGAACAGTCGCGGAACACCAGGTAGCTAACTATGACCGTCGAGTCGATGATCTGACCCTAGCCGGGCACTGTCCAAGCGCATTATTGTTATGTACCCCCGCCATCCGGATATGCACGTCAGAGCAATGAGTTGCAACTTTCTTAGAAGCACTGCCAATTTGCCAATGATAATTGAAAACTCTGCTCCTGTGTCCACCAACGCGCTAATTATGTGACCATCGAGAAGCTCGGGCATGTCGAGGCAGAAGCGATCCTTTAGTTCAGCTGCAGTCGTCGACATTGTTAAAGTTCTATCATCGGATGTCCGCGTCGTCTGCCTCGTTAGGGGGTCTTTACAGCGTCAATATCCAGCGACCACGACCCCAGAGGTCGCTGTCCTCAGTTTTCCCGGCGAGGGCTGGACGAGCGGTCCGCCGTCGCTCGCGAGGGGTGTTACGCATTTGGGGGAAACGATGATCGGCGAGGTGACGGCGATCAGGACTGGCGGCGCGCCATGGACGAAAGAGGTTGCTGGGTTACGTAGTCTTCAATTTCAAGAAGCCGCTGGCCAAACCGTGGCCTTGGCGCATCGTAGGAAAAACCCTGCAGGGCAAGCTCTCGATATGGCCACCGGCGCAACAGGTGACTGGACCCCCACAGAGGAAGCACAAACGCCGGCGGTCAGGGCCACGCCAGACGTCCGCACGGCGCGTGGATTATCAATCCCTCGTGATGCGGTGCTGCACTGGCTGCACGGAGGGTAGCAGGACATCGTGAAGTTGGGTAAACTGCCACTGGATTTGGGGCTTGGCGTCGCAGAACGTCAGCGTAGATCGGGCGGCAGTAGTCTCTCTAGTTGGGCGGTAGAAATGCCGGTGGATTTGGGGCAGGGCGTCACAGAGCTTCAGCGTATGTTGGGCGGCAGTAGTCTGCCTCGATTGGCTGTGGTTCGGCGCGTGTAACGGAGGCCTGACAGCTTGCTGCACCTCATCGTGGATAACGCTCATAAGGGAGCGGGAAGCTGACTGCGACGTAAAACCAATCTTCTCTAGCTCCTCACGGACAACAGCGCGGATCATGTCGCGGAGAAAGCCGGTATTGCTGTTGAAAGCCGGGAGGGACTCCGTAACAGAAGCAGCAAGGACTGGCCGGTCGCACGCGGTGGAGCGCTGCCGGAGGACCTGCTCCATCGTGACTGCCTCCTACAGAATCTCGGCAAAAGTTTTTGAGGGGCTGCGCACGAAGCCGGCAAAAAGCTGTTCTTTAACACTGCGCATTAGGTGGCGCAGCTTTTTGGCTTCCGACATGGCTGGGCAGCCCGTCGGAAGAGCCGCGTCGTGTCTTCGACGCACATGGTAACCGTTTCGTTGGGCTTTTATATAGGAGACTGCAGGGATCTTTCAGCTCGCTCAAGACGATCAGCGCTTGCATACGCGGCGAGCAATTGAGTTGGAATTCAGGCCATGATCAAAGAGTGTCCTCCCGGTTATCGTATCACGTACGAGCACCGTCCTCCAAGCTTAAGAAAACGTTCCTCAGCTTGGCAGCCTAATTCCATTGGTTAAAAGAGGTGACACGTTCACACTAGAAGAGCCAATCTTCCACGTCCTCCACTTCAGTCCCGTGAAAGGAAATTGGTAGCCTTGGGTTCTGGAGGGTGTAGCACGTAGCGCCTTGCATGACCGGTTGAGGGGTAGACGCCGATGTAGAGTCGAATGGCCTGAGCGCAGGAGGCAGTCGGCCAGGCGGCGAGGTTGTTTCTAAGAGCACATGCTCAAGGGGAGTCCAAGATTTCGGCTGTTGACCCGCTGCACTGGCGTGTCGAAAGCAACACCTCTGGGGTTCTCGGTGTTAGGAGGGGTATGGAACATATTACAGGGCGATTTACCCAGCACCTCCACCACAATATCTCACAAAGAGGTTGTAGAACCAAAAGGGCTAGGCACAGGCCGCAAACAGGCAAGCAGTGTTCCAGCTGCAAGAGCACGCGCGTCTCACTTCTTTGTCCTCAAGGAGCCGCCCGGGGAAACTTGGTGGCACAATGTTTTAAGGCCGGTATTCCGAAAGAAATGGGTCCTTATAGAGACCTTTTTTCCTAAAATTCATATTTGAGCACTGCATACCTTGTGTGCAATGATTCCTAATTGTGCTTAGTCTGTAGGTGTAGAGAAAGATAACCCCAGCGACAGCTGAAATTACTCACAGAAGGCATTGATATTTCAGTGGGCCTAAGTTTTCGCATAAATGTATGCTGCAATGCCGTGTGACGAGAACCATTCAAGGTTCCTTGCTGTACTGTACATTTGCGTTCCTTCTTTTACGGCACAGCACCAAAAAATGCTGTCTACGCCTATGTGTGTTTAGTGAGTGGCATACAGACAGAAATAAAAATTTTCAGGTACATTACAGCATTGCTGCTAGACAACATTAATTCTGAAAAACGTTTGCTAATATATCACCCCTGTTAAACACGTGCCTACGCATCAAAGTTTGCGCCATATGTAGTTCATGTGATGAGTGGTGTACACATGTTGAAAGTTTATAAATTCTGCATCAATACTGCAACAAATGAAAATCAAATTTATGTACAGATTATAAGCATAAACGTAGTACAAATTTGGCTCTCAGATGCATAGATCCTGTACGGAATGTTCTATAGGCTAACACAAATACAGCAGCAGTACTTGCTGAAGTCAGGCGGTGAGCAATTTAGGTGTGGCTGCGTAAACGCTGTGCAGCTGAATCTCATGATTGTTTACAGTATTTGGTGCGTATATTTAACCGTGAAGTACAGCATGCGGTCTCGTTTATACTGCTGTTGAGGGCATTATTACATTCATCGCAGCTTACGGAGGAGCCGAGAGGTTTTCGTCAATCCATGGAGCACGAACTTTCAAGAATTCGGCAGTCGATGGACCGGATAGTTGCGGCCCTCGAGCGACAGGTGCGTCTCACGGAGGCAAGGAAGGGGAGGCAGGACCTCAAGGGAACACTTCGTTTTTGACAAGCCAGCCGTTCCTTTAATTTTATATTTATTTCGCTGGGCTGATTTCTAAAAGCTTAGAGAGCGCACATGCTGCATAGGTTTAATTTTCCTCTGCTCTTTGCTTGTTTATTTTTCATGTAATGTTTCAGTCTTGTTTTCATATTTATTTGTCATTTTTAGCTGTAATGGGAGAAGTTACCGCTGAGGGGAATGTTTCACGTTATTGTTGTCCGTCTCAAAGGGACACACTTGTGACGCTTGCTTTTTTGATGGTTGTTTTCATGCATGAAAACTATTTAACTGCTATTGTCGGCAAAGGTTACCTACTCTTGTGAGAGTGTGTGCCGTCATGGAAAGTTTGCAAACTTTCCTCACTAAGGTAGAGAGCACAGGAAAAAATTCTGTACTTACGGTCCTGAATAGATTCTTAACCTCCACCAAAGGGAACAACACAATCTCGTTTTCTAATGCTTCACATTATGCGTTCATTCACGCATCCCCTTTCATATTTAAACTGCTGACCTCTGAAGTTCCACGTTGTTAGCCATCGTGTTCCTCATGAACTCTTTTCGCGGTTCACATCTCAGTCATTATTGCCAGGCTGCGGCCGTGGTCTTTTTGTTGAGCCGCTAAGCCAAGAGGTTGAAGAGCCTGCCGGTGTTGACAATGGCATTGTAACAAAGGTGGAAACAAAAGTGAGCATAGCATTAAATGCGTGCATTATGATAAAAAGAGTGGGCGAGCACTGTGCCATGTCACACAGTTTGCACGACTGAGCGCCGTGCCCGGCACTAAAGCCTTCATGCTGAACACGCTGCATCTTAACGCGCCAAACTCTGAGAAGGAAGGCGGGAGCATGTCGCAGCTTGGGAAAGGGACTTATGATGGAGCCTTAACACGCCACGACGGCAGCCGAGGGAACATGTACAATGGCAGGTTATAAGAACAGAAGTGAGCAAAGAGGGAGCCGCATGCGGCCTTCATTGCGCCTTGCAGACATTCACGTGCGACTCATCACATCTATTAGGAATCCAATATTGGGCTACGCCATTGCAGCATGACATTTCACATATATACTTTCGACTCCGTCAGCATATCCTGCTTTGGAGATTTGCGCCGAACGTGCAAGTATTGCCCATCCAGGAATTGCTGTTGCACTGTTTGATTTGAACGTGGCTTTGGCCACATATAAGCTGTTATTGTCATTTGATTTCATACGTGACTACATTCTGATGGTGGGGAGACTGGAACATCACCACTAAAGAATTTAAATAGCCGATGAGTTTCTCACACTGTTCCAAAACACAGGAAGGTCAGCAGCCATATTTCAAATAAGAAATAAGGAAAGGCTGCTTGTGAGCTTTCCTCATCTTCCGCTGTTGTCCTACCGAGCTGTGTTGTCTTTGTGATAGAGCAAACGGTGCTGGCGAAGCTTGTATTTCTAGGAAGTAGCAAAGTTGTTTCGGCCATTGTGGCCGGGATTCAGGACGGGCGCGTTCCTGTCTACAGTGTGATTAGTCTTGTCACAACAGTGCACGAAGGAAAACAGTCGTTGCCGACTTGTGGCTGCTATCTTTATATTTACAGACATCAAATCTGCTTGCGAAAGAGCCCTCTTTGATATAATTTCTTATAACAGCTGCCTTATAGCTGCCTTATATGATAGCAACTGCTGTGGTTGGTGGTCAGGTTGGACAGTTGTACCAAGATGTTGCACGACAAGGCGTTTTCAGGCCACGCTTATTCACTGTTGCCTGCATTGGCCTTTTAATTGATCATCACTGCTTGTCGCATTTATAGCGTTGCTGTGAGTTTCTTCCTTCCTTCGGCTACTTCATAGGGTGCCTGACATTATACTTTGCGGCAAGGTACAAATGGTTTTTTTTACTTCGTAAGATAACTAGCGCTACCTTCATCACCACACTTTCCCGGTGATAGGAGGCGGCTGCTTCTAAAGTTTCGTGGAGGAAATGCAGCACAGACGGGAGAGAAATGCGTGCCATTGGAAAAGACAGGCCATGAAGAGTTTAGTGCAGCAGGGAAAGAAAGGAAGGGCAAACACAAACACAACAGGGAACTACGAAACAAGAAGCTGTGGTGACTGACTGGCTTTGATACGCGGTGATCCTATACACATTTTTAAGTGCAGCCTCGCAACAATATGGACATATCGTTTGCATCCCCATTTTTCGTGTGTCGTCTTCTTTCTTTCCGAGTACTTCGATGCCTTTGCCATGGCCATCACACGTCACGTTAAAACCGCACGCAGGAAGTGATGGGTTCAATTCCCAGTGCCGCCGGGTGCCCACCGGTGATACATTGATGTAAGCTTTCCCTGGCCTGGTGCTCGGCTTCTGAAGGATGAAATGCTTGGTAATTGGGTTTTGACTGCACCTTGAGAAGACGAAAACACCTTGTGCCATGTTGGTGTTTGGCTCAGGATGCACTTGGGCCATAAAAATTGGTTATCATCATGTCACGTTCAAATCGTAATAAATTTGTAACTCTCTCTCCTGTTCCTGTTATTTCACAGTCGCGTTGTTCATGTGTAAATATCGCACGCTGATGGCATGGACAATGGTGCTTCTGGTGCTGTACACCTCCAAATGCGCAAAAGACTACAACGAATAGTGCCGCCTTCATAATCAAGGTATCTTCACTGTCAGGCACTATGTTTACTGGAAGGGAAATATGCTATAAATGTATTCTTGCGAAAAATAATTCGCCTCTACCAAACATCAGTCAACAGACGTGATGCCATACAGCAGCCACCCCTCATTTTTCTGCTTTCGTCAGTGACCATGCTCAGACATGGCGAATGAACATTAATGTAGTGAACACTATTTGATATTACACAAGTTGCTTGGTATGTTGCAGGCTTCAAATGGAATACACAAAAGAACTCATTACTTTGTGTATGCCCATCTGTTTTCAGAGGGTACAGTTTTTACAGTCTCGCATGCTCGCGTGGACGTTTCCTGCTTGCACACACGGCACAGCAGTTAAGCATTGATCAGGAATGTATGCCGCCGATTGCAATGGTGTTTCTGTGTGACCCTAGAACTATTCAGGAAGCTTGAGCCTACCCAAACATGGTCTCTGTACTGTATGAACATTGAAAATGCTGTTATAGAACACACTAATAAAAATCAATACTGAAGCGATGCGAACACAACAGTACACAAATGGAAAATACCAAAGAAAAAGAGGATATTCATGTTCTTCGGGCCGGAACTACTTCGACTGCTTTTACGTCACTACACCCGACATGCTGCCACGAACTCTCAGTGCTTCCTGAAAATTGGCGAAGCAGCAATTGTAATGCGAGAACACTACTTTGCTCATTCAAAAACTCGGCCGTTATTACAGAATCTCTTGGCCGAAATGTGTGGCAGAAAAGCTTGCCGTGAAGGAGGTCACCACCCCTTTATGAGCAGTGATTCATCTCAAGAAGGCAGGGGAAGATAAAGAAATGCAGTTTGACTTCTGCATTGACCGGAAACTGGTTTAGAGGAACCACTTCTTCCGGCAGGTACTCTCAGCTAAATTACAAAACATACTGCGCTCAAGACAGACACAGGTGGCCCCATCCATTGCATGGACTGGAAGGTGGACGCCATCTCGGCAGGCTCTACATGGTACGCGTATACAGTGGCTTGTGGGCTCCGCGACAAGTGCTGTCCTCCGTCAATGTCCACCGTCACGGATGCTCGATGCTGTGGCCTTGGCAATGTATCAGTAAACATGGGTTACGCAGTCCTCTACAGTCATAACTGAATCGAGCCTGCCTACACCATGTGAAGCAGTTAAGCATGGCTGGGGGCGGCAGTTCACTGCAGATGAATTTTGACACCTTCATCAAGAAGCGAAAGTTATGAGGGCAACACTTGAACCGGAACAGCATTGATCTTGCCAAATTACCGCCAACTTTTCAGCGGCACACTCAAGGTCAAATGCAACCGATTCTTTCATTCACACATTGCAGGAATTGCTTACTAGCCCCCCTCCCCCAATGTATTCAAGCGCATACGATTTTTTTCAGTCCTGTATACATTTTTATTTCAGTTTCTCGCATTATCTGATAAAGACAAAAGGCGAGAGCATTCCATATTCCATGCGATTTAAAAAAAAGGAAGAAAGGCAGTTCTTGGAAGAAAGACTGGTGTACATAATGCCCGAAATAACCTCTCCCTGAGTGCATTGGTGACACATAAAGCACTCAATTTTTTTGGTGTGCCACACTTGTGTTAATGGTTTATTTTTGGTTTTGGAGGCAAAAGCTTTTGCCGTATACTCTAATTGTAATGTTTGCATAATATACTAGTATGCCAATTTTACCTGTTTTCTCGTGTCGCCCATCCATTGTAGTGGCATTGTTTTTGTGTGTTACACATATTCATTACTTTTTGTATACCTGTGCCTGAGAGCTCATATTCTGGAAACATTGAAAACATGTGCGCATTTCAAACTGTGACAGCAGTATATGAATGCCCCCTTCTGCAGCGCCGATTGTTGTGTGTGTTTTACATTTCATCTTTTGCACAGCGCTGATGGTTTTGTGTGTTTTCTACAATTCACTTTGTGCACTATCATGATTTAAAGCCTAGAAAATTGTACAACATGCTAGTGTGGATCCTTTGGCATAGCTAGCACAGTTCATACTACCAAGAGTCGCAAAACTCTTCAAGTTAGTGGGGTGCTGTTACCAAAGTAAAGCACTTTCATCTCACTGGCATGAGAAGCACTACTACTTCAGCGCATTGTGAGCTAAAGTAGTAATACCTGAATATTTACATATATGTTCTTGGCGTGCGTGCAGCAGTTCAAAAATATCAGACTCAAGGTTGCCAGCGTCCACAATTAGCAGAGGTTACGCACAGTGACCAAAACGAATCGCACAGGACACATGGTAGTTCAACAAGATGGCAAGACGGGCGAGTTGGTGATACATACTTAAGCGAAAATAGCGCGGGAGACTAGGACAAGGAAAGAAAACAACAGGACCACACAAAAAAATTAAAAAGCGCTGGTCCTGTTGTTTTCTTTCCTTGTCCTCATTTTTTGCGCTATTTTCGAATAACAAATGGTGCACTGCAGATTAACAACATAAACAAATGCTTACATCTCTTGCAGGATATTTCTTTGTGTGGCACGTGTTTGTGCACTACAAGCTGCTGAAGGGCATCTCGAAATTTGAATCCAGCCTGTGTTTCACTTATTTTGCAAACAAGGTTGATTTTGAAATGCAAGCTTATGGACTGTCGTGTCTTCGACATGCACTTGGGTGCAGTTGGTAGTTAATTTTTAAGGGATGGGAGCAATTGTAAAATAATTTATTGTTGAGCATGAAAACCCATTCCAGATGTTCCTCCACACAGGTATATAATAGCGTGCCCGCTCATTCAACATCTGCAAGCAAAGTGACAGGCGCCAGTCATACCGCAATAGTTGCTCTTGCAGGAACGGCTTGACTTGCATCAAGTTCCTCATCATGCTTTATGAAAAAGGTGGCTGCAGAGCATTGAAAAAAAACTTTGACACCACTGCAACCTATTCGGTAATGCAGGGAGGAGTACTGGAGTGCATTATTTTCAATACACTAAACATATGAGAAAAAATATAATTTGCGTGCTTTATGCAAACGTGTGCATGGGTATGCCTGGTACAGAAACAATACAGCTAATACGAGGTCATGTACCACTTTTAAAGTTCATCTGTTGACCACACATGGTCGTCTCATATCGAAGTGAGATGTTTTGCACTGACAATTTTGCCGTCATAATGGTTAACCATTGCTGACATCACAATACATTAAAATGTGTCGATAAAATTTTTCAAGCATATATTACATAGCCATGTACATTAAGAGGCGACGATTGCATGAACGCGCACTTTGGACCTCAGGATTTTAGCTTGTAGAACAAAATTTTTTGTTCTCAAAGCGGAATTCGTATTCCCATTGGTGTTTTTACTGTTAGGGTGTAAGGTACTGGCTCCAAACTGTAGCTGGAGGAGACGCTCGAGATCATGGAGGAAGAAGGTTGGAAACAGAAGTGGAACGTGGCGCAGAGAGCTTGCCGATGGAGAACAAGAAGAACGTGGTCGGCGACTGGTGTGTAATATATCTACTGGCTCCCTGACTTCCGAGGCTTGGGCCTCAGTCTGCAGATGTCCAGACTACCATACCTGGACAGCCCGTCGTCGACAGCCTGAGCTACAAGACACAGGGGCCACAGTTCCCCTCCTGCCGTTCTCACGGCCGGCAGCCTCTTAACACGGGCCGCTTCCGCCTACATCGCTGCTACCCCGGGTTACCTGACTTGGGGGCCGCGCCCTGACCTGGGGCAGCATTAGTGACCTTTGGCACTGGTGCTACCCATGGAAACAGACCAGAACCCACAGACCGAGGGACGTCTCGCCACACCTCTCCGCCCGACGCACCATCTACGAGGATCATATGAGGAACTCTTTCACTGAACGCTGACTGGACCTTTCCTTTTTTCCTCAAGCTCTATCCTTTGCATTGCACGAGTGTTTTGTATTTTTTTGTATGTTTTCCTGTTCTTGTGTTCCTAAATCGTTTTCTCATGATTTCTGGAAAAACTAAATTAGATTTCTTTACACAAACTACATGGTTTATTTTGTTTTGCAGTTTAACGTGCAGTAATCGAAACCCGCAGTCCTTTTTTCCTCTCAGAGGGGTGTGGGTCAAGTAGTGCATATTTCAGTCGCAGACACACCGAAAGGTCGCACAGCAGGGAAAACCTGCAGCCCCTGCACTGTTTAATAAGTACAATTCAAAATAACCCTTTGCAATTGCTGTCATTTCCACTGCTTAACTGGGGGAATAATATTTACAAGATTTGTGGCCACAAATTAAGGGCAGATTGTGCACTGTCACATTGTTAAGAACTTCTGAGTTTGTGTTGTTTGAAGAGCGCTCGCGGACATATATCTTGTTTACTGCAGTCAAGGCTAGGCAGGAAAAGGAAGGATCTGGGTCTAGCGCAGATGTCACTGCACTAAATAGCGAATCCTGCAAACGAGCATTATCCTCGTTTTTTCTTTAGTTATTTTATTGCCCCACTCTCTTTCTCCTACCCCCTCCTGTAGCGACAGGTGTAGGCAAGTTTTACTGACAAATGAAAAAGGAAGTGCACTTAGCCATCATACCAGGTAAGGCTTGTAACCTAGAAGACGGAAATATCACCTTAGTTGACATACAGCATCATAATGACCGAAGTCTATTGGTACTTACCAACTGTGTCTTGACCGGTGCTTTTACTTCCGCCATAGAGTGCTATATATGTGTGGGCCAGTCGGGTAACATTGTTTCAGAGAGGGATAGAATGTCGTGTGCACTTCTTGCGTGCGTCACCTTCTCCTGAACTAGTTTGCTGCAAAATGACACTCGAGACTCGCTTCTGCAGCCATCGCAGCAGCGCACCAGTAAGCTATTCGCGAGTCTAGCTTATATCATGTTAGAAATGTTTGTGTGCTTCCAGCAATTTTGGTTTTACTTCACTCGGTTTCTGCACCTGTTATTATAATCAATCACCCCTCAGCCTTTATGGAACCCACTCGGGGTAAATCAGGGAAGTAGTGAACTGCACAGCAGAATGTTATTTTGGTCAGGTATCCATGTAATGTGCACATCAAGAAACTTCATTCACTGTCCTGTATTGACAATGTGAAACTTATCAGTTGTGGAAATGCGTTATGAACTGCTATTTCAAGATTCCTTGAGAATGGTGTTGCGACTCAGGTAGCATGGCCGGATTGGGGAGGGGACAAGGAGAATCGGAGACTGGGTTAGGTGGAAGACAAGGAAAACTTTACACAACTGTTTACATTTTCTACAAGTGCAGCAACTGAGTGTGCTTCTCAGTAAAAGTCTCGAAGAGAGGGAGCTGTCGATGTAGGGGAGCTTCTCGACCATAGTCAGTTCCGAGTTTTATAGGGTTTTTCTTGCCTGAAATACCTGGATGAAGGCCGGGGCTGCAGAGGAAAGTGTGTCCGGAAACATTCACTGTGGCACTCGTCACGCATCCTCTCCTCAAGGAACACGCCTCTTTCACGTGTTCAGATTAAAAAGAGATTGCCCTCTATGTCATGCCGATGCCGAAATGTCTGTGGGAGGCGGTTCCACAGTACTCAGGATGTTGCAAGTGTTCCTCATTGCTGCATGGCCCGTATTGCGAACAAGGCCTTTTGGGGTAGGGAAATCGCTCGCTGGCAGATTCCTCCTTTGAAGGTAAATGCCACTGTCAAACTTGATGACTGAACTCTGCTTCAACAAGGATCCTCTCGGGATGGTCAATTACGGCCGCCCTTGGCTGCTAGGTGCAGGTGCCTTTCGGGGGAGATTTACTGTCGCCGCTGCCGTGAATAAGTTGGGGGGCGAGATGTCCCTGCGTCACCTCCACATTCTCAACGGCAGCCCGTGAGAAAGTCAACTGCATCATCGTCAGTTTTCCCACAAGATGAAGGCGAAACGTAAGAGACTGCCCTGCCGGGAGAAGGAGGTCCCGATGGGCAGGTGAACTGCGTCAGCTTTCCGGAGGGATGTCGCTCGAGGATGCTTTTCACTATAGTCGGTCGTCTCTTGCTGCTTCTTCAAGCCAGCGCACCCCGAAGGCTTCCTTCTAAAGTTCAGGCTCGCAAAGGACACTGGAAAGTTGATTTTTAAGAGACTCATTCTCCGCCAGCATTAAACTATGCCGAGAACTCAACCACTCAGTGAGCAAGAAGACACAATCTCCACTAAGCCATGCCTGGCTCGTTCCCTCTTATACAGCCATTTGCTCTCTTAGAGCAGTCCAGTAGCACTCAGAAGCCACTCACAAAATGTGACCTTGCGTTCGAAAGCATGTCATCACTGTGAAGCCTGAAACAATAGTGTTCAAAATCCAACATCACGACGAAAAACAAGCAGCACCTTTCAGGCCAATTCTCACGTTAGGAGCCTTGACTTAAACGTAGGCGCTCCCGTTGGCACTTCCCTTTTTGTAGCGCCCCTCAAAAGAATATTGTTCCAAAGCGAGGCTCCAGCGCAGGAGGAGTTCATTTTTCAAGATATTGTCTGCAGCCATTGGAGAGGGAAGTGATCCATCTCAATGATAAACCTTGAACCTTCTAGATACGATGAAATTTCTGAACGGCCCCTACTACACGCGCACTCTTTCTCGGTGGCGCTGTATGCCTGCTCACGACTGGTCAGCTTACGTCAAGCATACTGGACAGGGTGCTCTTCTTCTCCATTTTCTCTTTGGAGCATTACAATGCCCATGCCTCCCTCTGGTGATAAAAGCACAAGCTGGCTTGTCAGTGCCCTCTTTAGGGCGCTAAAGGCGTTTTCCTTCTTTCTCATCTCAGATTATTTGTGGCTGTGTTTGCCTGAGAGCATCCGTCAGGGGACACCTCACATAGTGGGGTGAGGTGGGCGAAGGCTCGAAATCTTTTGAGTGAGGTTAGCAAATCGGAGCTCAACCGCATTCGTGAGTTTGTGGTTGAGTATGGTCGAAATTTTGAAGTCGAGATTTTTGCAGTTGCCGCGTCTTAATTCTATGAGCTCCCCTTCCGAAACGGAGTTGGAGCGCTCCGCTGTAGTATTCATTCAGTGCACTTGATGTTCGGTTTCCACTGTTTGGTTATGGACATCCCACGCACTCGACCTCTATATATGAAAATAGAACACCTGTATATGGTACCACTTCCCTACCCCTATCCTTTCTGGCGGTCCCCTCACCTCTTTCATTTCTCCAGTCAGGCTGCTATCCTATTTCCGCTGCCCCAGCTCAGGTGCTTAACGTAATGATGGCAGATGCTGGGGCTAGCAATAATCTTTTCGTTCGTTTTATTTATTTTTAAAAACCCACTACTACTAATATTACGACTGGATGCCGCAGCCTGCTCATAGCGTTCATCGCTTGACAGTAATGTCCGTTCTGCATGAGCCTAGTGGAGTACACTCCCCTCTGGACTTCCTAGAACGAGTGCTACTGTCACGGCATTCACACCCTTCCCACGCCACTTCCCCTTTGGCACAGCAGCAGTAGCTGCCTGCCATCGACTGAGAAGCATCGAGCGCGTAAAGCACATAACTCACGGTGACCCGCGGCAGCTTTTTCTCATGCCGCAAACAAATAAGTTCAGTCCATCAAGCACGCAAGCAATCCGTCGTAGCGCGGAGGCACCCAAAGCAAAACTGCTTGATGTTAAATTTCATTCCTGGCGCTCATGTCACGACTGTTGCCTTTCAGTCGAGTAAAAGAAATCCTACCGTACATTACACGGTGACTTACTGAAACTCTAGCTGTCGGCACTGGCGAGAGAACGTGTTTAAATATCTTCGTAACAAGGACACCTGCACATTTAATGAAAGAGAAGTGAGAAGCCAGAAAAACCTGTATAACACCTCGAAGTTTTTGATCGGTGTCTTCCCCTTTCGAATCGCACAATATTTGTGTGCTTTCCAGTTTTGTAATGCAAGCCGATGCAAATATATTTTGCTTTTATATCCTCCCCAATAACCTTTCTTCTCTGTCCTGTTTCTTGTTCTTGCTCCGAATTTTACATATTATCCCGAGCAATTACAACCATACCTCGCTAAAACAAATGTACTCACTCAGGCTCACTCACAAAAGATTGGTCAACATATATAAGGCCTCAAACTCACAGAGGCCTCGGCTCACTCGAAATCACGAACTCAGACTCACAAAGGATTACAACTCACTTGGGCTCATTCAAACTCACTAGTCATAGGGGACAACCGCTCATAACGACTACGACTTACTCAGACTGAAGACTCATCTGGGCTACCTTACGGATTTCAACTCACGACTCATTCCAACTCAACTCATTTGCGCTTACTCATTTCTGCTCACGACTCATCTGCGCTCACTTATTCGGGCTCACTCACCCATTTTAACTCGTTACTCAACCACTCTCACATCTCCTATAAGCTCACACGCTGGACAGCCGAGTCTCTTTTATGCCCATTGGCCCATGTTATGCGCCTGACACCTCTACTTATACTTTTTTATGTGGCAGCTATGACATCGTTTTGAACATTATTTATGGTTTTGTTCTGATGCTCTGCAATTCACTAATGATTTTGAGCAATATTTTAGATCATAGATCAGCACTGCTGTAGGCGTTTCCATATTCTGCCTTTATTGTTTCTTTTTCTTTCCATGCTGTGATGCCTTTCCGTACCCAACAATTCTGGAAAAGAGCATTTTTGAGCTCGAAACCGTTCATGAGCGCAATTGTTTATATAATTTAAGATTTCACTCTAACAACGAATATATCTGCAGAATATATCACCCAACGGTAGTCTTGTATTTTTTTAATCTTTTTGCTGTCTTCAAAACCATTAGGTATTAGTTTTCAATGGCAGTCCTAACTGTTCGATGCGATCGATTGAAACACTTTAAAAGAAATATTTTGCTAGATATGAGAAGAATGGACAGATATTTTCAATACTTTCATAACAGCAACTTATAGTTTTTTAATTTTCAAAAATTTTGTCAACAATGTTGGACATGGTTCAGAATTTATCATATTTTCAAGGTTTTAAATCTGCTGAATCCGTCTTTAAACCATATATTACACCATTCTCGAGAGCGACGAGAGCCTCCGTAAAGAACCTTGTTTAGAACTGCTGCTGTACTGCTATATACAGCTGTAATAAACTAATTTTGCTCTTGTACAGCTTTTATTCTCTGTGACCCATTCCACCTTATTATCTCTGAAAGGATCCCATCTGGAGTGTATTATTTGACCTCATTGCCGGGTTTCCATCCTCTTCAGTTTCCTTCCTTATCCGCACTTCATGGACGTCAGTCACCAAACACCTTGATTCCAAGTTTCACCGATCCACCACGGACACATGAACACTTGTGCAACAGTGCGGCTCACAAACAGCATTTGCAGGCAAGAGAGAGGCTCTCCTGAGACAAACAAGCCCCCTAGTCAACAAAATTATTCGCGCGCCTAACCAATACTTACGCTGTATAAATGTGAAAGCACTGCGCGTTGCTCAGTTGGCGGGGGTTTGAAGGGTGAAGATTGTTTTGATGCATCAGCTCACTTCCCACGTTTCGCTGGCTCCGAAGGTCGCGTACTTCGTCGGCAGTAAACCGCTGCCTCCAGCCACGCTTTGCTGTCCCACGTACTGTTGAAGGCGCGAGTTATTCAATTTAAACGATGACAACTTCATGGCGCTGCAACTTCACTCACCGAAAGCTGATGGCCAGCTAACGGTGGCGGCAAGGACTTAATTATTTGTGCAATCTCTAGCAGTGTTTACATGAATACGACAGTGGCGCATCGTATTTTCTAGCGTATTTCGCGGAGGCAACATTTCACTGTTTACGTGTATGTCGTCAGTCGGAACAGTGGCATCTCGGCCAGCGCATGTGGCGGAAGGGGCTGGCCGCTCCCATTTGAGCCTGGTCTATTTTTTATCCAAGTGAGGGGAAATTGTATAGTTACCCAGACAGGAGAGGCGTCCTCAAACCTGTTTTCATTCATCGCAGAAGTCGTCCTGCTTTTCTCGGAAGGGTGAAGTTGCAGTCATCAAGTTGCAACTAGGAAAGTGAGCAAAATCCGGTAGCCAAACGTTCTGAAGAATAAGACCATTGAATCAATTTTAAAGAAAGCACCATCTTCGGAACCGAAGAAGATTACGAAAAGAGGTTACGCAAGAGCAAGAAATTACGCAAGAGCCACTTGAGTCTTGGCACAATGAAAGAACTTCTAACAATGTTAAGTGCACAACGAGACACCTGCCCACAAATAAAAACTGCGCCATCAGCAGTCCCCACACAGCCCATCAGCGTGAGTCACAGCCCTAACACGCCGTGTTAACATCCCCTCCCCCTTCGCCACCTTTCACGTCATCGTTTTCCGTCTCTCGGCTCCTTTCCGCCCTACTATGCAAACTTAAAGATGCTAGTCACTCATGAACAGGGGAAGTGGGCGAATATACAGGCAAGAAATACTTGCCCGTCGTTGTCTCTATGTCCCGTCTTTCTTCAGTTGGTTCCGGGTTTGGTCAATTTCTTGCCACGCAGTAAATGTAAGGCTAATTTTCGCGTTTATATTTATTTATTTCTTTATTTATAGAGCATACCAAAAATGACCCTCTACGAGGGTACAACATGGGGGGTCAGTGTAAAAACATCTACATGAAACATCAAGAACAAGGAAAAGAACAATAAATAGGCTTGGTAAAAGCTGAAAAAAATAATTAAGCTCCAAATAGTAATTAAAAAGCAGGTGATCAAAATATAATACAATTGTGGGCTTAAAGAAAACGATTATGCATAGCAGAAATGAATATTACTACAGTGCACATATTAGGCACGCAACGAACAGAAGTAACCGCAAAAGTACAGCCACTGCAAAAAAGAAGACATTCAAAAATTTCAAACATATAAATTGCCAATGTCGCTGCGAATGAGAGCAATAAAAGTGGTGGCGTTAGATTCAATGGCTATGTGAGCTGGTAAATTGTTCCATTCTATCATAGTACCTGGTATGAATGACTTCGCAAATGCAAATGAACGACACACGATGCTTTTAACTTTGTGCGGATGGTCGAGCCACGGAAAGAAGGCTGATGGTGATTGGAAAAATCGTGTAGAAGCGGGGGATGGTGATACAGTTTATGGAAAAATGATAGTCGCGACAGTTTATGGCAGTAAGTCAAGCCTTCTAATTCGGCGCGATTCTTGCAGTGACGCTATTAGTATGTGAGTTGTCTGAAAAAGTAAAACGTGCAGCATGGTTCTGCAAGGAATCAATGTTAGCTATGAAATAGATTTGATCGGGGTCCCAGATGATTGATGCATAATCAATCTTCTGAAGAATGAGTGTAATGGACGCGAGTTTTTTCAGGTGCAGGGCAGCCAGTCTCAGGTTGTGATTTAGTATGTCGAGGGAGCGGTTGGCGGATGCTGAAGTTAAATTAATGTGGTTAAGGCATGTCAACTCTGATCGCACGTGAATTCCGAGGTACTTCTAAGTAGTAGTAAGTGGTACAGATTGGTTATTTAGAAAGTTAGTTGTGGAAATGGGAAATGCGAGAACTGCGAGTGAAAGACAAAAGCTTAGTTTCAGAAGTACTAAGTGGCATAAGCCAAGATGTGCACCGTGCCGTTACTGCATCCAGGTTAGTTTTAAAAGCAATGTTAGTGAGTGCTAGAAACAATATTATAGTAAATTACGCAGTCATCGGGAAAGAGCCGAAATCGAGAAGACACAGCGTTAGGTAAATCATTAATATGTATCAAAAAGAGGAAGGGACCAAGAATGCTCCGCTTTGGTACCCCAGAAGTGACTTTAGAATCGGTGGTTTTGTAGTGGTTAATGAAGGTAAATTGGAGTCTAGCGTTGAGAAAGTCCGCAATCCAAGCAATATAAGCTGGATGAAGGTTCAACTGAGTTAGTTTGAGCATAAGCTTATGATGAGGAACGCAATGAAATGCTTTCAAAAATCAAAATAACGGCATCAATTTCGCCGCCAGCATCGATGGGTGACTGCAAGTCATGAACCAATATGGCAAGTTGTGTGCAAATACCGTGCCGGTATTTGAAATTAAGATTGTTATCTTCCAGGTACTGAAAAATTTGACAATGACTGATGTGTTCAAAAACTTTGCAAAAAGTGCTTGTTAAAGAGGTAGGGCGATAATTAAGCGCAGATGAACGATTACCTGATTTGAAAATGGTATCACTTTAGCAGCACGCAAGTCACGAGGTATGAAACCACATGATAATGATTGAGAGAATAGGGTGGTTATTATTGAACTAATGGAGTGCGATGTGCTTTCAAATACCTTTTCGTTGAAGCCATCTTGGTCAGGACTGGTAGAAATCGTAAGGTTATTTAGTAGACATAGTGTACCAGTTTGACTGACTAATATTTAAGACAATGATATGTCAGGAAGATCATTTAAGCCAGGCGCCAACGAGACCTCCTCAATAGTGAATACAGAACGGAAAGCTTTGTTAAATAGCTGGCCATACTGGGTTTCAGGAACTGGGATCCCATCATTATCAGTAAGAATTACATCAGGCTTGTTATTATTGTTTATCACTTTCCAGAATCTGCTAGGCTTATTTGCTAGAATAGATGATAAGTTTTTGTAGAAAAGTCCCATCAGGCTGATTTGAGGGACGTTTGGTACAACTTGTCGCATTCCTTATACGTTGTCAACGCGCTCAAAAAATCCTTAACAACTTGTCTGTAAAGGCACTTATTTTTATTATTCAGTACACGAAGTTGATTATTGAACCAAGGTGCAGATTTATTCTCGTTCAAACTTCTGGAATAAAGCTATTGATAAGATTAGTAGGAGTGTTTTTCTAAAGGGTCCCGTTATCTTGGACAGTACGATTCAAATATTCATCCAGGAACTCCAGAGGAAAAATCTGCAGTTTGTTATTAAAAGTTACACAGTCGCCCTTGTTGTAGCATCGAATTTGTTTGGTTATTATCCTCTTTTCATTAATGGAGCAACAAAGACTGTCGGTGATAATGACGTGATCAGAAAGTCTGTCCAGGTGATTTAAGTCGGGGGAGATGTCGGGATTGGTTGTGAATACAAGGTCCAAAATGTTAGCAGTACTAGTAGTGGATCACGTAGGCAGATGAACGAGCTGCGTTAGTGAAATATGAAGAGACCAGTGGAGAAAGGCAAGAGCTTCGTGTCACTATGAGGGACGGCTAAAGAGAGCCAGTTAATTCATGGCAAGTTAAAATCGCCAAATGTAATCAGCTTACTGTTAAGAAAATGCGTACACACCCCACTGAGAATTTGAGAAAATTCTACCGAGAATACAGCTACTAGGTTAGGGGTATGATAAAAACACCAATTATTATATTAGTTGCCCTTCACCGCACTCCGTCTAAAATGCATTCGAGAAATGATTTAATGACTGGTACAACCATAATTTCTATTCTGATAGCGAGAAGGACGCGGCCTACTCTGCGAGAGTTCCTTTCACACCAAAAAAATTAATGACCCTTGTACTAAAAAACAATCGTCATGAAAGGTGTCAGTAAGCCGAGTTTCGGTAGGAACTACCAGAGGTGCTCAGCATTATTCAAATAGTGATGAAAGTGTGACGATCTTCGGCAAGAAACATCGGATGTTGGTGGGCAGAAAGCAAACATTATTCACACGTGCAGGCGGATGTTGGCATGACAAAGAAAGCAGACATCTTCAGAGCAAATGACCGCGTGAGTGAGGTCATTGCTCATTGCTCCGTGAGATGCATACAGCATGATTAGCATCAGCGTCCCACTTGTACGTATCATCATGGATAAAATGCTTATTGAAAACAAGACGCCGACGCTTGCCTTCTTTTTAATCATCTTATTAAACTGCAGAAGCTTGCTACGTTTGACACGGACGGCCTCAGAATATTCCCGTGAAAACTTGAAATATTTTTTTTTAGTTTGAAGCCCGTACCTGTCCCTGCCTCAACCTCTTTGTCGTTATAAAATTTGGCAATTATAGGACGCAATTTGTAAGACGAAAATCGACCCGGCCGATGAGCTCTGGCGATGGAAGAAGCAGTGATACCAAGCTTCTCAGTACAAAAGTCGCTAACAAGACTTTCCTAGATCTCCCAGTTTTCAGACTCGTCAGCATCCTCGACATCAAAGAAGAGTACATATGTCCTTTGAGCGCGGTTTTCAACGTCGTCAATTTTGTCCTGCATTTTACAAATTCCTTGATCAACCTTCATGGCGGCTGGGACATTTGACAACAATTTGACCTTTGGCTCAACCTCTTGGACTCTCTTGCTTCGGAATTCTAAGTCAGTTTTAAGCGTAATATGAATACTTAGAACTTTGTTAAGAGCTTCGAAGATATTAGTATGTCCAGCCTTTAGACGTGCAACTACATCAGGCAGATAGTCAAGCTTTTCTTCTTGAGCCTTGGTCATAGGTCGGGGATTAGCTTCAATATCACCGCCAAGTAGCAAGAGAATCCGAAGTTATGCTAGTACAGTACAGAAGTGCTTTAAAGAATGCGGGGCCACGACACTGCCACAAGACAAATATCGTCGTCAAGATAACACTGGGCGCCATTGTAACTAACCTGGAAGTAGATGATTGTTGAGTGCTGTGCCATGAAGACGGCGTCATGGCCCGAAAGGGCGTCGTGAATGCACGCGCTTATATGGGGGTGGGGAAGGGCGAGCCGATGCTTTCTTTGTTGTCAGCTCAAAGCGAGTGGTTTTACCAGTCTTTGCGGAAGCGTTTGCTGGGGTCTTCATAGGCGGCTGCAGTTCGCTGGTAACAGATCCAGCAAAGCAGCCGGTTCCTCGGAAGGCGGCAAGGCAAGCGAAAAAAGCTCAGCAGGCGACAGGCTACCCAGGACAGCGATCAGCACAACCTGGAAATACATGATGGTTGAGCGTCGTGCCGTGAAGATGGTGCCGTATGACGCGACATAATTGAACAAAAAGGAAACCCGCGTTTAGTTTCAGCCCTCGTGTTTCTGAATTTTATTCTGCAGTTAAGGCATAGCCTCCTGGGTGTAGATCCTGACTGAGTATCTTTTGGGACATTGTATTTATAAAAAATTAAAGAAAAAATGCAGCGCAATTTGTAACAAAAATGGATAAAATGTTATTAGGTCTCGTTTCGATCTAATGATTTACTGAAAGTTATAATGCCCCCAAAAATGTTAAAAATGCTGTGATACCATGAGCTCTTAACTGCAGCTAAACAGTAGGCAGCCCTGGCTGAGAGGCCTAAGGACCCGTGGCTGCCGTTCGGGCGACGCAAAGATCTGAGGCAGATGCGTGTGTTCTGCAACCAATTAAAAATAGCAAATGAAGAACCACAGAACCTGGGTTACAGCCAGGCACAGGCAATACGACCACGAGGCAAAACGACCAGTAAACTTTACTCATGTTTTAAAAATCTCCAAGAGTGCAATAGCCACATAAATTACATATCAGGAAAGAATAAAATTGATTTGCATTATCACCTCGACCACGAGCGCAGTAATTATTACAAATGCACAGGGAACTCAAGCGGATTGACCACGACTCAGATGATGATCTCAGTGTGGCCCAGCCTCATTACAACTCGGATCATGACGTGAACGTGAGCCCGGACTCATGAATCAGATCAATATCTGAATAAGACCCTGGATTCACCGCACTCAGATCATGATCTGAACGCGAATCTCTACTCGCACAAATCAGACCATAACCAGAATGTGAGCCCTGAGTCCTCAAGATTCAGATCACGATCTTATTATGACTCCAGGCCCACTCTCGTCTCAGATCATGATCTGCTGTGAGTCAAAACTCACAACTGAGATCATGATATGAACGTGAGTCCAAACTCACGACTCACATCATTATCTGAAATAAGCTTGAGTGAGCCCGGGTCAGTGCGCTCATAAGTGATTTCAGCGCCTAAGAAAACAACGCAAAAAACGATATTATCGCGGCAAGAAAAATTCAACACTAAAACGAATGTATAATGAGGTGGTAGCTGATTCTTTATCCTTTTTTTCAATCATTATGAGTGAATAGAACTTATTACATGCTGGCGCTGTGCTGCTGAGTGGCGGTTTCCAGTCTTTTAATCCGACTTTTAATGGCGCAGACTGTTATTCTTTTCTGTTTTTAGGGAACAAATTTTTCTGGTAATGTCGTCATCATTCTGTTTTTTTTTCTTTTCTCGTACAGGATATCAGCTAGGTTCGCGGGCTCCCTTGCAGAGGACCAGGCTAAGCCACATTATTTTTTCTAAGCCTATTTTGCAGAAACTCTTTGTTCTACACTTCTCTCAATCCCACTGGCATGGACCTTTCGATGGTTTTTTGTAGTGAACGCTACGAACCACGTTATAGTTCTGGACGATGAGGAGGAGCCAAGGTTTTTGAACACTCATGCTGCTCTCGGAGTGCGACAGACAAAACGGACACCCCTGTTTTAGAGGCTTATTTGTAACACTTCAGCAACACACACAGGGAGCAAACCCAGATGTCCAAGAGGACTGCGAAGGAAGGAGCACGTCCGCAGCGGAGTGCGTGGTCTCCCCATGTTGCACGTTCATCTCCTTTAAGCTGGCGCTGTCATTTGAGTGTGTTTGTGCTGCAGAATTGCAACCTCAAATGCTTAAACTGCTTTACGGAATGCTCGCGCAGTGCTCGCTGGTAAAGAATGTCGAGGAAACCGGCGTACCAAGTTCAGCTTTGAAGGGAAGCAGGTGATTGACTCATAGCAGCTGGTCTGAAACTCGCTGACGAAGTGGTGCCAAGAATTCTGCTCAAAGGGAAATTTAGGCGGTGTTTTGTTTTGTGCCAGTTTGGGTGGGGGGACTCAGAAAAAGATTTCGTTGTGGCGACATATGTAAGAGAGCCGAAGCTCGTGAGAGAGAGAGAGAGAGAGCGGTTCATGTTTGGCCACTCTGGGCATTGCTTTGACCCGTGTACTTTGAATAAAGCCGGCACAGTATTCAAAGATGTCATCTACTTCACGACGTGCCGCGGGATCACCAAGTCTTCGAGAACTCCCAAGATTTCTAAGTCATTACCATCACTACCTCGAGGGAAGTGGTGCACAAGAAGGGGGGAGGAGCTTGGCGTGTCTAGACCAAATAACATCAAAATTATCATCCTTAAGAATTGGCTGCAGGTATTCCTGGTTTCCTCCTGAAATATTGTCATCGGTCGCTATCTAATGTAAAATATTTATTCAATGTAATGACAACTTTTATGTTGATAGCGGTATATCAGACTTTCCTATATAGACTATAATCAGCACGTCATCATGTCTAGGGTATAGTGTACAGATTCTAGTAGTCTGTATTGAGAGTCAGAGGCATTTGTCTTTGCATGTTAGTTGCATTATGTTATTGTTGAGAATTGGCGAATTTACCTGCTGAACAATTTGAATGTCAATAATAAGTACTGGGTAGTGTACACCGATACACCCTTTGTAATGCGTCATGTCTGCATGTGTATTCATGAGGGATCCATATGAGCCTTGAAATGAGACCTGTCACGACGAAGGGAGCGGGGCACTATTTTTGCCACTTTACCCGAGAGTTGGCGTAGAAGTGTGGAAGTATCAAATGATTCGTTAATGCCTTGCAGTAAAAAATCCCTCACATAACAAAACGGTTTCAAAGTAAAAAATACATCACCAGACAGTTTTTTACACTTTGACGCCATGAAAGTGGCTCGCCACTTGGATCTTTGGTTCGTGCTGCACTATTCCTTGTGCAAAAATCATTCCACGTTTCAAAGGCGTAGCGACACATCGCTTTACATATGGCTGTTCGATGTGTCAGTATTGTGGGAAATTACGATAGTGATGCTGTTATCGCCATTTTCCTTTGTAGCGGTTGATCACAGAGCTCTCTATCAAACGAAGATAAAAACAGAGATAAAAAGTCGAAAGTACAAAAAGCTTTGTACCAAATTTTATGCATCGATCAAGGAGTCCAGAAAAATAGTATATACAAAGCAGGTGGCCGAGTATTGAAACCTAAAAGCTTAAAAATGGTTATAGTGAAGGAAACATAATTAAAAAGTAATCTCCGACGTACTAATGGTGACTGCATAAGGGACAGCCTGGCCCGAAAGCTATAAAATCTGCGAGGGCTCATCCCGGAGTAAAAATTCTTCCTTTTGCGTGCGTGCAAATCAACAGTATCTGTACACCCCATAATAAAAAATTTCACACCACTTACGGCTGCTGTTGCTATCACCAGTCATTAAATTAGTACCGTCATCATTTTGGCTTTCCTCAAAGGTTCTCAGTTATTTTAATGTAAAAAAATTATTCGCTTTTTGTTTTCTTGACGTAGAGCACCCGACCTCAACCTCAGAATTTTAGGTTAAGTGACGTCGCCAGTGGCCTCAGGAAAAGTTAATTGAGAATGTCTTGAGTGACCTCAACCTCAGCTGAAGAGGCAGATTGACATCGGCAATTTTTTCTTGAGGTTGAGGTGAGGTCGAGATTAATTAAGTCAAACGCCCACCTGTACTTGCAATATCACAACACCTGGAGATGTACCTCTAATAGTAGCCAGCGACGCCCAAGAACGACCGGATATGTCTTCGTGTGCGACTGCGGGAAGTCTCGTGTCGTGGCCACCTTTTTTACATAGGGGCCTCGACGGCCGTTCCCAATTACATGACCGAGGTAGACAACCCCGCCTTGTGCCGATCGGCGCTCAGCAGCCTAGACCATTAAGCTCTCTTCACACAGGCGGGCTAGCACTGCCCGCAAGTGGGCCATATGCTCAGACCAGGATGCGAAAATATCTCTATATTGTCTAAATATGGCAAAGGGGATTCTTCCTGTCTCCGCAACACTTTTTACATCAGGCTAGAACAGCAGTACGGCGCGTACCTCGACCCTAAACTCAAAACTTCAAGGCGGAATGTTTCCATTGCTGAAATGAAGGCCGTGTACCTAGTAGCCTGCTCTGTAAGTGAAACCTGCAAGTAACCGCTGACCACATCTAGGATGGAGATAAAATGAGCGTTACTAACTTTTCTTAATAAGCCTGCGATAGTTGACGCAAGGACGACGGTCCTTGCCCGGAACTTCAACTAATATCAAGGGGAGGTATAATCACTCTCACAGACCTCAATAACATCCAGCTCTAGCATTTTCTTCACCTCAGCTTTCATACTCTTGTGCTGGCGGGGTGTCACCCGGAACGCCTCGGACCGTGCTGGCTCTGGAGTGGTATAAGCTCAATGTCATGAGTAAGGACGAAAGCTCTACCAGGCCTATCAGAGAATTGGCCTCAAAACTCTTGTAAGGGCTTGCGCAATACGGTTTTCTGTTCAGGCGACAGCGGTGCTTTAGAGACTAAGCCACTGATTACTTGTTCGGTGCCTTTCCTATTCATCCCTGAACCCAGTCCCGCAGCTTGACCGGAAACTCTTCGGGATCGTTTACCGTCATACACACCACTGCTTCTAGTCTAGAGAGTTTGAGCAGCAGGCCGCTGTGGCTCAGTGGTTGTGACGCTCGGCTGCTGACCGGAAAGACGCGGGTCCGATCCCGGCCGTGGCCGTCAATTTTTTATGGAGGCGGAATTCTAGAGGCTTTTGTACTGTGCGATGTGAGTGCACGTTAAAGAACCCCAGTTTGTCTAAATTTCCGGAGCCCTTCACTACGGCGTCCCTCATAGCCTCAGTGGCTTTGGAACGTGAAACCCCCATAAACCAAACCTTATAGGGCTTGAGCAGGTTACAGAGGTAAACTTGCTGTATAATAGCTTTTAGCAGCGCTGGTTTTCTGAGTTTGTCTGAGGCATCCAGACCCATTTCTTTTGTAAGCTGGAACAATTTTGGTTTGCGCAATGACTTCAAATCCATGGCTGTTATTAGTGCTGATTTCTCTGCGGCCCACTATTGTCTTGCCGCTAACTAACCCGGCGGCAGCGACAACCACAGTTACCAGCTCTGTTTCTGAGACTAACAAAAGCCTGGCAACACTCAGTAGACGAAAGTCCCGCACCAATCAAACCTCGCAGCCAAGAATCCAGCGCAGTCGTTCCGCTGCAGGCAACCAATCATCACACAGGGTTCGTTGCACTGCTCGCGGCTCGCCGTTGTGCTGCTCAGTATACAGTCGACCACATTTCTCTGCTGGCCTCTCGTCGCGATCCCTCTCTGGCAACCACTTGTTGCGACTCAGGTAGCATGGCCAGATTGGAGAGGGGACAAGGAGGTTCGGAGGCTGGGCTAGGACAAAGACTAGGAAAAGCTTACACTGTTTACATTTTATACAAGTACAGCAACTGAGAGTGCTTCTCAGTAAAACAATCTCAAAGAGAGGGAGCTGTAGATGTGAGAGCTACTCGACCGTACTTGGTGCCGAGTTTTATAACTTTTTCTTCCCTGAAATTCATAGATGGAGGCCGGGTCATCCCAGGAAGGCGTGTCCTGAAACATTCACTGTGGCACTCATCACGCACTCACTCCTTATAGAACACGCCCCTGTCATGTGCTCAGCTTGAGAAGAGATTGCCATCTACTTCGTGCCGATGCCAGATTGTCTGTGAGAAGCGCTCTCACGGTACTCAGATGGTCGCACGTGTTCCTCATTACTGCACGGCGCGCGTTACGCAAAAGCTCATGCGGGGTAGAGAAATCGCTCGCTGGTAGCTTTTTTGAAGACGAAGGTCGCTGTCGAACTTGATGAGGACCCCGCTGATCCCAGGATCCTCTCAGGACGGTCAATTACGGTTGTCCTTGGCAGCTCTGCACTGGCGCCTTTCTGAGAAAACTTACCATCGCCGCTGCCGTGGATAAGCCTGGGGAGGAGGGCAGCCTGTGACAAAGTCCGCTGCAGCCTTGCCAGTTTTCTCATACAATAAAGGCAAAACGTAACAAAGAAAAACAGTGAGCACTTTTGTCACTTTCTACTTTCCAAAAAATTGTTTCTTTTTCTGAGTTGTGACTTACATGTCTACGCTAAGAATGTGCACTCAAGCATGTGCCTACGAAATCCAGCTCATTATCGCAGTGCCCATGCCATGCGGAAGGTTTGCTTTCTCTACTGCCGGCACAAAGTAAAAGCATTAATTTTCACAATAATATACATGCAGTCGAGCCCACTTGTACTGCCTGAATATGTAGCGAATGCTTCCATGATATTATCAATGGCAATCGAACCATTAATGTGTACATTACGTCAATGCCAATTTTTGGAACCTGCAGTGAGCATGTGCACGTACAGCCAGGTGAATAAACTTAATGCGGAAGCACTGTAAACACACCCACAAAGGTCGCAAAGGTTTCCATCCAGCCTGTGCAGAGACCGAACATCATCTATCAGGCCCTTACAGCACCTTGATAAAGTATGGCCGTTATGAAAAAGTTGCAGTTTTGTGATGCTTGCAAACGCGCAGAGGTAATAAACACAGAACTGCTTGCCTAATGGTCACTATGTGTTTAATATCCTGTCTTCTGCATCCCTTTCGCGATAGAGCAATGGTGATTCAAAAAGGCTATAAAAAGGCGGCATAGAAAGTAGATAAATGCCAGCAAACCGCATTTTGATGACTTACAAGGTCCGCCACTGTACGTATGTGCCTGCCAGATAAAGGATCTAAAGTAGAAGCATAAGCAAGGTGGACGTGCTGCAGGCAGCGCTGAACACCAACGCACTGCACCAAATCTTGAATGAACGCCTAGTCTTGGCTCTTATCTGAAAAGTTGAAATGCCCAGCTCAGTGCATAGGTCATGTGGTATGCATCTCTTGCTCAGGCTACTTTTAGTGTGCGTACTGCACTGAGGCAGAGTGCATAGAGCAGATAGTGCAGCTTTGAGCTGCCTCCATTGCTGCATGAGCCCCGACAAAACATGTACTGGTGTCAAAAGCATATGCCATTAAAAGAATGTGCTTTTGCAGCAGTGTCAATAAAACAGCTGTCTGCAGGCTGCTGCAGATCACTTCATTTGTATGTGCACTGACATCGCCTAGGTGCACTGTGACAGAGGTGTCCAATATGAAGTAAGAAGACTCCTCGCCATCCATAAATCTGTATGAGGCACGTAACCTGCCACATGCTGGTGGGTGCACTTTATTCACGATACGTCCCGATGCATGATGTTGACTACACGAATCTCGGCAAGCAGAACAGGACTGCACGGCAGAGTTGAAAAGTGGCTAGAAATGGTTGTGCTTTGAAGTACACGCTTGCAATTAACGTGTTAAGAAATATTCGCAACTTTTTCTAAATGCCAAAATTCTTATAACGCGAACAATGCTTACAATGAATGCAAACTGTGATGTTCATTTTCGTCACAAGTGTGCTAGTTTATATATAAAGCAATGCTAGAAAAGTGCACACATTTATAAAATGGCGCCAAACCTCTACATTCAAAAAGAGTGAGTGACCTTGTATTGCTTGCTGGGTAAAATCCTTATAGGATGCAGTGGGCTTTATGTTTTTACTATGCAGATGTCTTTTACAATTGCATGGATGTGCAGATTTAACATAGAAAATATTTAATGCTCCACCACTTACCTTCTTTTCAGCAGCGCTGAGAGAACGCTGCATTTGGCAAATTACAGTTCCTTCAGAATGGAAACAGCAGTGCATGTGCATTTCTTCATTCATGTCAATTCGGAGTTGAGGTGAAGTGTTCAGGTCAATGCTATTTGTCTGACCCTGCATTGAATGGTTCAAAGCCACCACTGTACTGCTGACATACTGCTGATGATGCATGCATGTGTGACCATGTATAGACAGCTGTAACATATGCCTGTCAAAAAAAATCTACCGTGTCGTTACCAAGTCTGCTGCAAACACACAGTGTCTGCACTAGTCGCTGATCATAAATATGTGTGACTGCAATTAACCTTCAATTAAATGTGTTTTCTTGTCACAGGCGAACGTTATTCATTTTCACAATGTCAATGAATTGCCGACTCAAAGTTTTAATCGACGCATTCCTTTATTTCTCTAAACTGTCAACACTAACCATATTAAAATAACTCTTAAATATACCCACCTTTTCAATGTACTCACGTGGCCGAAGTGCTCATAGATATCGGATCAAAAACACACCACTTCTGCAATAATGACATTATTGGGACGCATTCAACTCGCTCGGAATTGCAGGGGGCCCACAGTTAGTTAACAAATACTACTCACGAACTAGAGTGGATGCATAGTAGCTTATCAAACCGGAAACACTATAAAAATGCATGGGTGATTCATCTGCACCATATATGTAACACCCGTTGCTAAAGTGCACTGACAACCCCGCTGTTAACATAAACACATTCTACTGTGTATTTGTGCGACACGCAAAGCATTCAGCAGCAAACAGGAGTCTGTCAGGGTAGACATCAATACAAGCAATGAATTGCCCATGAAGGTTAATTACCTGTGCAAAATATTCGTTCATACCATGTTGTTTCTCTTCATTTGGTCATGGTGTTTTCGAAAGATTTTCGCACGCATTAAAGGCAGCGCATGGTTCTTCTTCCTAATAGAACTTTCGTAATAACTTCCTTCTCAACTAAAGTTTTCGGTGGTCTGTATCGTGCTTACTTTTCAAGGTAAATCTGTCGTGCAAGGTGGAGGGACTATTTTCATTGTTTTCACCAAAAGTTACAGTATGAATTTCATAAATACAACTAAGACAGATCACTCATTTTCAAACATAGTGCCATTTCTATGCTGCGCTTTGTCACAATTTAACAAATAAGAAAAGCTAATAACACAACCATAA
Source organism: Amblyomma americanum (assembly GCF_052857255.1). Classification (NCBI taxonomy): domain Eukaryota; kingdom Metazoa; phylum Arthropoda; class Arachnida; order Ixodida; family Ixodidae; genus Amblyomma; species Amblyomma americanum. Next base: position 472,868,001 of record NC_135497.1, read on the forward strand.
ACATAGAAGGTATTAACATGATTTTTGCATACTGCATAACTTGCTTCTTCTGTGCAATTACCTAGGTACTAAGGTCAGAAGCAAACCACCTTCCAACCAAAACGATGAAACACAATTCAGGTCCTTATAATCAGACTTCCACAACCAAGCAGGCATTTACACAAAAGCAAGATGGGCAGCTGTGATGTGTCCTTCTAGACGAAGGCACCTCTGTTTTGTAAATATGGTGCCTCCATTCTAGTGCTGCTTGGCTCTAAACGTGCGTATTTCCACATTTTGAAAAACAACCGTGTGGTACATTCCCGGACCTGACTTTTTCTCTGAATGCTTGTTCAACCTCGGGCTTTGGAACATTACATAGGTCACACTTCCGAAAACATACCCATTGAAATGTGGTATTCCTGCAGAAGGTGGACTCCTTTTATGTTTCTTAATGCAAACAGACAGGTTCACGACTGCAACATTTCAGATTCATCGTCGCAAGGTACCTTATTACCTTCCATGTTTTCTCCACACAATTCAACATTATAAACTACTCATTATGTTCACCTCTACTCGTAAATGCAAAGGTGCTTCATATCCTCTGACAATAACATTTTTCCCTTGTCTAAAACCAGTTTTCATGCTGCTCCGTATGTTGCAATCAGGCCTTGGAGCAGATTGCTGATGGCAGGCTATGTTCTCTTTGACACATGAGATACCTCAACCACACACTGCTTTCACATAATTGTGCCTTTCTGAACGCTGAGTGAGGACCGGTTGCAAGACACCGTTTATGCCCACAGAAATGTATGCTCCATCAGTGTCTCAGCAGCTAGCCAGACAATGCTAACAAGATACTTTCAGATGAGTGGAGGCATTCTCTCGGCTGATTAAGTTTTGTTAAGTTCACAAGAGATTCCCAGGATGTGGGCAATAAATATCACAAGAAAATTGAAATGGCCTGCAATGCCAATAGGGTGACAGTTTAAAACATCAACTTTAAGAAGGACGGGCTTATTTTCTGTCGAAAAGTAACTGTTTTTGTTTAATTTTCGTTAATCTTCATAGCTTTAGATGTGGGCCACTTTTGTAACCAAACTATATGTTGTTCATATTGTAGACAAGTTGGTCGGTGCATGTACCAGAAAAAATATGCTAATATCATCTGCATATATAATAAATTTCGCATTCTCATTAGTATGAGCAATACCATTTATATGAAGATTAATAAGAACGGAACCCGAAGTGCTGCCTTCCGGAACATCACAAAACAGCGGCAGGATCCCGGATAGCGAGTTATGAATTTGGGCACCTTGTCCCCAATAGGATAAATATGACCGTAATAATTGCAACACACACCTATGTATACAATAAATATCCAACCTAAACAGCAAACTTTCACGATTAACCAAGAGAAAAACCTTAGAAAAGTCGACAATTAAGCCAGTCAGAATTCCCTTCCTTTCAAATTGTGTTTCAAATTGTATACACTGTCTTTTCGGAAACCCGAATTTGCGTGGTGTTAATATTGTTGCGGGAAAGAACATATTTACAGTTATTTACAAAAACGAATGAACAGCTACGGGCGGCACTCAGAACACAGCCAGAGATGAGTTCTCGTCTTTTTCCTCGTCCACTCGTTCACTCACTCAATGTCGTCGTCGTCGTCTACCCGCTGCAGGACCCTCGGCTGATGAAACACCGTCTCGGCGTTAGAGTGGTGGCGTAGGAGCGTCGTGATAAGGTTTGAGGCGGCATACATGGACGACGTCGGTAGAGGGGCCAGAGGACGATGGCGAGGACGCAAGGGGAGCAATTTCATAGTTCACGTCGGCGACTCGGCGCAATACACGGTAAGGGCCACGATAGTTCGTGAGAAAGGAGCTTCTCGGAGAGACCGACGCTGCGCGACGGAGTCCAGAGAAGGACGAGTGATCCGGGTTGATATTCGACGGCCAGGTGCCGGCGGTCGTAGGCGGACTTCTGGGAAGCTTGAGAGGCACGGAGCCGACTACAGGCTATTTGGCGAGCCAGCGTGGCCTGGGCGATGGCGTCCTGAGCGTAAGCAGTGGTGGGGACTGAAGAAGGCGGCATGAGTGTGTCCAAAGGCAATAGGGGGTGCCTACCAAACAAAAGGTAGAAAAGGGATTAGCCTGTTGTGTCATGCCGTGAAGAATTATATGCAAATGTCACATAAGGCAAGGCTGCGTCCCAATCGCGGTGGTCCGGTGAGACGTACATTGCTAACATATCGGTGAGCGTGCGGTTGAACCGTTCCGTAAGCCCGTTGGTTTGTGGATGGTAAGCTGTCGCGAGCTGGTGCTGCGTGGCACACGAACGAATAATGTCATCAATCACTCTGGACAGAAAATAACGACAGCGGTCGGTGAGCAGTTGACGAGGGGCGCCATGGTGAAGAAATACGTCTTGGAGAAGAAAATCGGCGACATCGGTAGCGCAGCTGGTGGGCAAAGCACGCGTGATGGCGTACCGAGTCGTATAATCAGTTGCGACAGCGATCCAACCGTCTGCTCACGGTAACTAAGCTGGCTGGAGTGGCTGTAGAGGCCCGAGTCCCATACTCTTACATGGCAAGCTATGGCAAAATACAAGATGTACCTGTCACCTACACAGACGAAGATCTGCAGGATTATCTACGCGACCAAGGTGTCCTCTCAGCAAGGAGGCTAACCGCCTACACTCCTGAGGATGGCGGAAAGATAAAAGAGGTACGCCGTCGCACAGTTATATTGGAATTCGCAAAAGATGCGCCGCTACCAAAACGAGTAACTCTGGGGTTGTGTAGTTACCCTGTAATTGAATACGTCGGAACAGCAACTCAGTGCTATAAATGTCAGAGGCATGGCCACATATCAAGACACTGTAACGGCCCCGTGCGCTGCAAAGTGTGCTGGCCCCCACTCGCACAAAGATTGCACTTCGAGAGCGTAACCTAAATGCGCTAACTGCGGTGGCCCACACCCTGCTTCCTATGGAGGGTGTTATAAAAAGAAAGCAGCCACAGTTGCTCGCACGGCAGAGCAAACACAAGGGAAACCCCCTAAGCGCCATGAACCACCACCTAACCCCGACGTGGTTTTCACGACTTCGGCAGCTCTTTCCGCGAATCAGTCAACACAGCGTGGCAGAGCAGCTGACAAGACCTACGCAGATGCGGTAAAAAAGAAGCGTGGGAAGTCCGTTGGTTCTTCTCCTTCATCAAAGCTACTGCAACGCACTACACAAGACCCGACAAACAGCGTCGTTCGCTCTGACCCTAGGGCGCCACAACATGACAAGAAGATCAGCGGCAGGCAGCAAACCGGTAGCTCTGAACAAGATGTCACATGCCTACTGATTCCGATGCTGTTTGCAGCCATCAAGGCTCTTATCCGTGCAAACCCCTCGTCAGGAGGACTCCCAGAAGTAGAAGCTGTCCTTGCAATGGAGCCGTTGGTGTCGGTCTCCTACGCTCCGCAGGGGCGTAATACCACACTTCAGTAATCATGGCTTCCACAGCGAGAACTTCACCGCAGCTGACAATCCACAACATCTTTCGTACATGCACCATTTTCCAGTGGAACGCTCGCGGGCTACGTTCTAAACTCTCAGATTTCCGACAGCTCGTGCGAGCGTACCGCTCCCCCTTCATAGTCATCTGTGAATCACGCGTCGAGGAAACTTTCCGACTCAATGGATACTATTTCCATCATTCACAACGACCACATAACGTCAGCAGATTGCTGATTGGCTTTCGCAAGGATATCCCGGCCTCACCGATTGATGTCCCGCCTCACAGCGACAATGAATACGTATGCGCTGTCACAGTTATTGCCGGACAACAGTACACTCTGATTGGAGTATATCTTGAGCCAGGCACGCCATTTGATGCTTTGAGACTTGAAGACTTGATAGCAAGGACGCCCTCTCCGCATATTATTTGCGGAGACTTCAATGCTCATAATGAAATTCGGGGCAGCTCACATACATGTGCCCCAGGTGCCAAGCTTGCAAAACTCTCCAAGCATTCAGTTCAGCCATTAAATGACGGCAGCATCACCTACCTCCGAGGCCCGACGACTACCAGCAGCATCGACGTGACATTTGTCACAAGTTCATTCGCCCACTACTTTGGCTGGTGCACTGATTTGGAGACACGTGGAAGCGACCATTACCCAATCCTCATATCGGCTTTCCATGTGCAGAGGAACCCAAAGAAATTCCTTATAAAATCTAGACTGGGACGCATACAAGGACGCTGTAAGCAGAGGAGTTACTGCGGCAACTCGCAATGAGGAATTAGCATCGACAATTGCGTATTGCCTGAGGGCGAGTACACAAGTTACAGCTAAAAATAATAACCTACCTTCAAATGATGACACATTCCAAAGGCTTTGCGCTATACGCAGGCGAGCTGAAAGGAAAGCTCTGCGCACAAAAAGCCTCGATGACCTACGTGCATGCCGACGGGCACAGCGTCACATTCGACGCTACATGGATAAACTCAGACGGCAAAAGTGGCGTGACTTTTGTTATACGCTGGATGTGCGCAAACCAGTAACCAATACTTGGCGGATAGTTAGAGGTATGCGCACGCCACTTCAACAACTCCACCCCTTCGCTGCACTCTCCCTTCACGAACAAAAATCGATAAAAGAAGTCTCAGAAGAATACTGCAAGCTGCTGTCGGCAGGGTCAGGGCATTCGATACTCTCCGCAGATGGTCAAACAGGCATCCCAAAGGCGGCAGTGCCAGCGTTAGACCTGCCTTTCACTATGGAAGAACTATCCGCAGCTATCGCGGAGACAAACAGGCACACGTCTCCGGGTCATGATGAGGTGACCTATGACGCCATTCCAAAACTACCCCACACCTCCCGTCTTCGACTCCTGGAGTATTACAATTCTTCCTGGATGGCTGGTGAGGTCCCCACGGAATGGAAGCTGGCGAAAATCGTGCCCGTTTTGAAACCCTGTAAGCAGTCAACAAGCTACGCATCATTCCGGCCCATTGCCCTACTGAGCTGCGTAGGTAAGCTCATGGAGCGCATGATCTGCAAGCGCATAACTTGGTTCCTAGAAAGCCTAAATGAGTTCCCCCAAGAAATGAACGGGTTCCTTCAAAACAGGTCTGCGACTGACAATATCATCGCCCTTGTCTCATCAATTGAGGAGTACCTTCATGCTGGGTACATCCCAACAGCCGTTTTCCTAGACATCAAGGCTGCTTTTGACTCCGTCGTTCATCACGCAATTCTTGCAGCCTTTGGCAGTCTTGGCCTTGGAGGAAGGCTATACAAGTGGATTAGGCATTATTTAAAAGAACGACAAATTTTTTTTACCACTCCAAACGGTCCAACACGCTTTCACGCAGTGGAGAGGGGCGTACCACAGGGAGCGGTGCTCAGCCCTCTCCTGTTCAATATTGTCCTTATTCACATAAGAAGACACCTTCCGCGAGGGGTCCGCATAACAATTTATGCTGATGATATCTGCATCTGGACCGCGTCACGTTCGCGCTATATTACCCAGCAACGTCTTCAGAGAGCGCTATTGCACATTTCGATGTACCTGGCTTCCAGAGGTCTTCGTCTCTCGCCAGAAAAGAGTGTTGCAATGGCGTTTACAAGAAAAACGATGACCCGATATCGCTGCTCCTAGGCGGACGATCGCTGCCATATGTACGATCTCAGCGATTCCTGGGTGTTGTAATCGACTATAATCTGTCATGGTCACCTCAGATCAAAAAACTCCGCGAGAGGATTACTGCAGCATCGCAAGTGTTCAGGTTCATAGCGGGAACAAGGTGGGGTAGCAACTGCCGATCAATGCTTCTGCTTGAAAAAGCCTACGTTGAAGGAACCTTGCGCTACTGTCTACCAGTGCTTCAAAGATTATCTACATCAAGCAATAAGACTCCAAATGCCGCACGGAACAACTGCCTGCGAATATGTCTTGGCCTCCCAAAGGGTTCCTCTGGATCAGGAACAGTAGCGGAGGCAGGATGTCTCCCACTAGAGGTAATTGCCGCCCAGGAAACTATGCGTACCCATCTCCGCCATGTCCTGCAAGGGAAGAAGCACTTCCTACACCGTGTCCACCTAACTCACAGCAACTCTAGCTTTGGCCAGGCAGTGCAGCTCTTGCCCCTTCCTACTATTAATTAGCCACAGAAACTACTCCCTCTGGCCTTTCCTCCATGGACACTCTCTCCTCTAAAGGTGAAGAAGTCTGTTCCAGGTGTGAATGCAAAGAGCCGCATGCCACAGGCAGCACTTCTGCAAGCTACTCTCGCCTACTTAATCGAAGAATATACGCAGCACACTCATATCTTCACCGATGGTTCAACTACTAAAGAAACTTCTTCTTGTGGCCTTTATGTGCCCTCAACAGGCCATGCCCTTTCTTACCGGCTGCAGCGGAGGACCTCCTCTACAACAGCTGAGCTTCACGGCATTAAGGAAGCTGTTTCTTACATCCTGCGCCGAACCGCCGGCCGTTGGGTTATCTTCACCGATTCAAAAGCATCTCTGCAGATCCTGGCCAACCTGCTGAAGAAAACGAATCACCAGCCAGTTTCCCTGGACATTGGGTATATCCATTATTTAGCTATTGCCGCAGGCCACTGCATAACATTTCAGTGGGTACCTGCTCACTGTGGCATTATGCCTAATGAAAAAGCAGATGAAGCGGCCCGTAAGGGCCATCAACATCAGAGATACATTCGAAGTTTTCTCACGAAATCTGATGCGTCCCAAATGGCTAAAAGTTTTGCGTACGAAGAAACGTATCGGCTTTGGAGTTTGCCGACACATCAGTACCAATTTCTTCACTCAATCGACCCACATCTTAGATCAAGACTCTCACCCAGAATTCCTCGACAACTCGAAACACTTTATCACCGACTTCGTCTGAATTCTGCATATACAAACGGCCTGCGATACCGTTTTGGACAAATGAACAGTCCGCATTGTGACAACTGTGCCTCGATAGAAACTGTGGAACATATCCTGCTTGTGTGCCCTGCGTATGCTAACGAGCGTGCGTACTATGAACATTGCATGCAGAAGCTCTGCCCAGTGCCCCTAACAATGGACAAAGTTTTAGGCCCCTTAGCCTGCTTCAGGCAACAGAGACTTGCAATGAACTTTCTTTTTACATATTTAAAAGACATTGGACATCTCGATAAGCTCTAAATTCACTTGCAGGTTACCTTCATGCATTCTTCTTGCAGTGAACTTCGTCAGCCCATTTGTCGGACTATGCACTCCATCATTCCATAGGTTACATCAATACTCGCCACTGCATCCTTAGTACCCATTTCATGGCTGCATTTTATCTTCGTTTTTTTCCTTTTTTCTTTTTTCCTTCCACCTCTTCACGCTGCTCTCCTTCAGTCTTTATCTCCCAAATTCCCCTCCCTACGCAGAGTAGCATGCCAGCGATATTGAAACGCCGGCTAAATTCTCTGTTTTTTCATTAAAGAGTCTCTCTCTCTCTCTCTCGCGATCCACTTGTTACCGGAGAGAGACGTGGGAAAAGGGCCAAGAAGGTCGAGGCCAACACGGTGAAAAGGTTCCAGAGGTACGTCGATCGGTTGTAGAAGACCGGCGGGCAAAGTGGAGGGCCTTTCCCGGCGTTGACACATGTCGCAAGCAGCAACGTAACGCTTAACGGAACGATACAGACCAGGCCAAAAGAAGCGGTGCCGCACTCGAGCGTACGTGCGGGACACGCCAAGCTGGCCGGCTGTCGGCAGATCGTGCAATTCCTCAAGCACAGAAGAACGTAGATGTTGGGGTATGACGAGGAGCAGCGGAGGACCGTCGGAGCGTAGGTTGCGGCGATACAAAATGCCATTCTGGAGCACATAATGTTGCAGAGACGAAGATCGGCTTGCAGAGCGGAGGCCATCAATGATATGTTGTAAAGATGAGTTGTTGCGCTGTTCGTTTGCGATATCGGTGAGAGCAGCGATAGCTAAGAGGCAGGGTAGGGTCTCAGCGTCTTCGAGGTCAGGTGGCTCTACAGCGTATCGGGATAAACAGTCAGCATCCTGGTGGTGACGACCGGACTTGTACACGACAGAGTATGAATACTCTTGAAGGCGCAAAGCCCAGCGACCAAGGCGACCGGCGGGATCTTTTATGAAGACAGCAACAGAGAGCGTGGTGATCAGTGACGACAGTGAATGAGCGGCCGAACAGGTACGGGCGGAATTTAGCGACTGCCCAGACAAGGGCGAGACACTCGCGCTCAGTAATGGAGTAATTTTGCTCTGCGGCGGAAAGTAGGCGGCTGGCATAAGCGATGACGCGATCTTGGCCCTGTTGACGTTGGGCTAGCACGGCACCGATCCCATATCCGGAGGCGTCGGTGCGAATCTCTGTGGGAGACGACGGGTCAAAATGGGCTAAGATGAGCGGAGAGGTTAGCAAATGAACGAGGGAGGAAAATGAGTTTTCTTGAGCAGGGCCCCAGATAAAGGGGGTGTTGTTCTTAAGAAGGTCGGTGAGGGGGTGAGCGATGCCGGAGAAATCTTTGATAAAACGTCGAAAATATTAGCACAAGCCGACAAAGCTGCGCACATCTTTCTACGACCTAGGAAGAGGAAACTCCTTCACGGCTTGAATTTTGACTGGATTTGGGCGTACACCAGAAGCATCAACCAGGTGTCCGAGAATAGTGAGTTGGCGGGGACCGAATTTGCATTTCGATGAGTTCAGCTGGAGTCCGGCGTTACGAAACACTGCCAAAATACTAGAGAGCCGTTCGAGGTGCGTGGCAAAAGTAGGCGAGAAAACCACAACATCGTCTAGGTACGAGAGGCAGGTAGACCACTTAAAGCCGCGAAGAAGGGAGTCCATCATTCGTTCAAAGGTAGCCGGCGCGTTACAGAGTCCGAATGGCATGACTTTAAATTGGTATAAGCCATCAGGCGTCACGAAGGCGGTCTTTTCACGGTCCTTTTCATCTACGGCAATTTGCCAGTACCCTGACTGAAGATCAATTGAAGAGAAATATTTGGCGCCGTGGAGGCAATCTAATGCATCATCGATCCTCGGGAGAGGATATACGTCTTTTTTTGTGATGCGGTTTGGGTGCCGGTAATCAACGCAGAAGCGCCAGCTGCCGTCCTTCTTTTTTACCGGGACAACTGGAGAAGCCGAAGGGCTTGACGAGGGCTCGATGATGTCTTTTGCGAGCATCTTATCGACCTCTTGATTTATGACGGTGCGTTCAGCGCTGGACACGCGGTACGGTCGTCTGTGGAGAGGAGCGGCATCACCGGTGTTTATCCGATGCGTCACCACAGAGGTACGAGTCAAAACACGGGCATCAAAGTCGAAGATGCAGCGAAAAGATGATAAGAGGCACCTAAGATCGTGAGCTTGCATCGCTGGTAGGTCAGAACAGATCATGTTGGCGTAGTCATCCGTTGGTTTCTCTGGTGATGTTGCCGCAGGCAACAGGCATTGATGAGTGGAAGGTAAGCAGCTGTCCACCACTGATATGACACATTCGGCAGCAGGGCACAGCGTGGCGAGTGAGATGCCTTGCGGGAGCGGTTGGATAGACGAGCCAAAGTTCAGAACCGGAAGGTATGCATGGTTTGCCGACATTGTAAAGACAGTGTGCGCAAGCGCAATACCTCGCGTGAGGGCAACGTCAAGGTCCGGAGTGACTACGTAGGGGCCATCAGGGACAGGGGGAACAGATGAGAAAGAAATGTAAGTTGCGGCTTGAGGCGGTAGACGGACAAAGTCGTCAGCACAAAGACGAGGTACAACTGGGGACGGCGACTCAGCAGAAAGAGGAAGGTCAAGCTGGACAACACTGGTGGCGCAGTTGATGAGGGCTGAATGCTCAGACAGGCAGTCGAGGCCAAGAATGACGTCATGAGGGCACTGGTCCAGAACAGAGAATAGAACGGATGTATGGCGGCCGGATATGGTCACACGGGCTGTGCATAGTACAACCACAGGAGGCGTTCCGCCGTCAGCAACGCGGAGAACGGCTGTGGGTGTAGGGGTCAGTATCTTTCTGATGCGGCGTCGTAGGGTGGAACTCATGACGGACACGTGCGCACCCATGTCGATCAGGGCTCTCACAGGGACTCCATCGACATGAATAGCGAGCAAACTTTGGTGTACGCGAAGGGCTAAGCGAGGATTTTGGGACTGGGGCTGTACTGCAGCATCACCTCCAGACACTGCAGCGTCTAGTTTTCCGCTTTCGAGCGTCCGTAGGGGCCAGGAGAGGAGCGACGGTGTAGGGGCGAACGAGACTGCCGACGCAGGGGGGACGGGGAGCGGCTGGAGCGGGAAATCTGGCCGTCAACGGTAGCACTCTGCTGGGCTGGAGGGGGCGTGAAGTGGCGGGGCTGGTCATCGTTGCGGTGAGAGCTTAGATGACTGTATGTGCTACGACGAGACCAATAATTGCGACAGTGACGGGAGGTGTGGCCAATGCGGTGGCAGAGGAAACAAATGGGTCTGTCGTCGGGTGTCCGCCAGTCGTTAGGGTTACGGCGACGTGGAGCGAAGTAGGAAGGTCGTTCAGAAGCAATCGCAGTGATGTCGTGTGGTGATGAATTACGCATAGGGCTGACGGACTGGAGACCAAGGTTTGCAAGCTCTTGACGGACGACGGCTTGTACCATCGAGATGGTTGGCAAGTGGTTGTCGCTATCACGTAGAGGCAGGGAGGCAGGGGACATAGCTTCGAGTTCGCGTCGAATGATGCGGGTCACATTTTCTGGAGGCGCAGGAGTTTGCCGGTGCAGCAGGTCTTCACATGAGGAAGTCGCAGCCGTGTTGGGGAGGCGTGTGTACGGCTGACTAATACGTCTGCTTTTAGCTTCCTCGAAGCGGCGACATTCCTTAATAATGCCGTCGACTGTTGTGCAGTTCTTGGAGACGAGCAGGTTGAAGGCGTCGTAGGCGATCCCCTTCAACACGTGACCCACTTTGTCAGATTCGGGCATGTTATTGTCAACTTTGTGGCAGAGGGCCAACACGTCCTGAATGTAGGAAACATAAGATTCCGTAGACGTTTGAGCTCTTGACGCAAGCTCCCTCTTAGCGGCGAGTGTTCGGCCGAGCGGCCGTCCAAACAGCTCTCGCAGTTTCTGCTTGCAGACGTCCCAGCTGGTCAAATCATCTTCGTGAGTCTCGTACCAGACGCGGGCGGTGTCTTTTAGATAAATGACATTCGCGAGCATAAGAGTCGGATCCCAGCGGTCGTACGTACTCACGCGTTCATACATGTTGATCCAGTCGTCCACGTAAACGTTGTCGGTGCCAGAAAATGTCCCAGGGTCAAGAGGGGAAGAAAGAACGAGCGATGGCATTGCCGATTGTGATGTTTGCTGGGAGGCGTCTTGGGTCATGGTGAGCGAAGTCAGCTGGCGGCCGCTGCGGAGCTCCGTCTTCGGTAGGTGTAGAGGAAAGCTGCACCTCCACCAAATATGTTGCGGGAAAGAATATATTTACAGTTATTTACAAAAACGAACGAACAGCTACGGGCGGCACTCAGAACACAGCCAGAGATGAGTTCTCGTCTTCTTCCTCGTTCACTCGTTCACTCACTCAATGTCGTCGTCGTCGTCTCCTCGCTGCAATATATTGCCAGCTGTCCGCGAACTTCTAGAGCCTACTCTCTTATTCGTCCTCTCGGTATTATGCTCCGGATGCGTGCTCCTCAGGAGTGGGGGTATTGCTATTTTCTCCCTACATTTAAGGGGGAAGCCAGTTTACCATGCAGCTCGCAGTCGGTATGCAATCCCACCATCTGCATCATCGCTTTGCCCGTGGTGGTGCTCCTAAGCCTCTCTAGCTGTGCCTTTCGAAGTGCATCTGCGTATTTTTTTAGCTATTGTGTACCCTCATGGAGAGAAGTTTCTCCGTAGAGGTCACATCCGGAGTCCTGGGGCTCTCTTGTTGCATCTTTGGATGAGGGAGTTCATTTTCCTCTTTTCTTCCGACCTCAGATTTAGGAAGGGTGTCGCATAGCACACACGACTAAAACTATGAGCCTGTAATATTTTAGTAGGCTTTTCTCAAAAGGCCTGTAGCCCTGAGGGCGATTCTCCTAAAGATGCATAGGACTTGCGACGAGTAGGCGTCTAGATTTTTTATGACGCCATCGCTGCATCCGTTTTCTGGTGTAAAGAATTCCAGGATTCTGATTTGCTCCTCTTCAGGAGCGGTTTTACCGTCGACTTTGATGTCGAATTTTGAGTCCCTGTTTCTCCTGAGGAATTTGGGATTGTAGACAAAAAGTTCCGATTTTCACGATGAGCATGAGGGGCTCTCATTGGCGGCATAGGCCACTAGCGTGTCCGCTGCCTTCTGCAAGCGCCGTTCTATGCTCGCGTCGTTTTCCTGTTTGATTTAGAGGTTGACGTCGTCCGCGTACATAGTGAATTGTCGGCCTTCGATTTTCTTGAGGACCGTGGAAAGTCCCCTCATGGACATGTTTAAGAGGAAAAGCGACAGCGCGGAGCCTTGCGGCGTGCCCTTGCTCGTTAGCTCCACTTCGGGGACCTCGATGTCTTGGCACTTTATGCAGACGCTTCTGGCTGTCAGGAAGTCTTTTATGTAATTGTAAGTTTTGTCTCTTACACCTATGTCTATTACGCCCTGATGTATAACCCCCGTGTTTGACGTTGTCGAACGCCTTTCTCAAGTGTAGCCCTAGGAACAGTTTAGAGTCTGTTGATTTTGCATCCGAGATAACATGTTTTATTCAGAGCATCACGTCCTGAGTGCTCAATCCAGGTCGGAAGCCAACTATTTCGTGAGGCCACAATTCATTTTTCTTCATGTGCTTTGTGAGCATAGCCTGCGCACGACTCGCTCCATCAGCTTCCCTACGCAGAAGGTTGGGGAGATTGGACTGAGTTTTTCCAGTTTTGGGGGCTTGCTCGGTTTTGTGAGTAGGACCGCGTTGGTCTGCTTCCTTTGCTGGGATAGTTTTCTGTTGTTACAAACTTCCTTCATGTTCTCTATATGACAGCGGAGACGGAGTCGTTGTCTATGTCTCTAAGGATCCTATTTGTGATCTCATCAGGACCCGAGGCCGATTTAGTTTTAAGGCTGAATAGTTTATTCCTTACCTCTGCCTCCGTGATGGGGGCGTCAAGTATATCGTTTGCCGCTGGCCTATGCGCCGGGAGGCGGAGGAGGTGGTCTCTATGTATATTTTCTTAGTTTATCCATGAATTCGACGTCTGTGCCAACATGCGCGTGTGTAGCTTTGGTCAATCTGACTCTTGATTTGGTTTGCAGTTTGTCGGTCTTCTAGGTGACGTAGCAGCTAGGCCCCATGTCTTAGAGAGGCTCATGCCTCTTTCCACTTCGTCGCACCTTAGTACCAATTTTGTTCGCTCAATTTGATCACATAATTTTCGATTTCTTGGTTGTGTCTAGCTAGCCTTCTGCGAGAGAACTGTTTTGTTTTAGATTTTTGAGCCTACGTTCCATACTGTGTTTCGCCTCCCACACCTGGAGTTGTTTGCTTCCTGCTATGTGTGGGCATCGTCGCCTTCTAGCGTTTATTATGCCGCTCCAACGTACCGCTTGAGAACTTCCGCCAATTCCACGATGCCCGCAATTTTACCTCTGGCCTTCTTTCTGACTCTTACTTCTCGAAAGCTGGCACATTCTGTAACCTTCAATCACTGACTCTGCTTTTGCTTCGCTTGCTTGGGCCCTTTTAGGCTCGCTCTTTGTTGTTGTTAAAGTGTTCTTGACACCGCCCTTTGGCCACGATGTTGTTTGGCACTTGTGTTTTTTTCTTGGTTTTTTGCTGATTAAAGTACTTGGGATATGCTCACTTCGTAAAGTTTCACCCCTTTTTTCACTTTTTGTGGTTTTTCCTTCTGGTTCAAGCATGTGTTGGCCGCCCCTCGATGACTGTGGATTAGGTTGTAAACTTTGGCCCCCTGACTGTCACGTGGTGTTTTGCCATATATTGTGCTGGGTGTTCCTCGACAATAAAGAGTTGTTAGTCAGCGCTCGTCCTGTCGTCAGTGTTTTTTCTTCTCGTGTCCCTGTATGTTTCCGCGCTGGTCTTTTCGAACCTGTAACCTTCGTTTGGCGGTTTGTGCGCGTCTTCACGTCTTTTCGAAGGGTAGAGGCCAGGATAATGTGGTCGGTCCAGAAGGTCTGTTCCGTATGTTGCCAGTGTAGGCCTGTAGTACTTTTGAAGAAGGTTAGGTCTCGGGAGGGGTCTACGCTAATGCTATTCCCCACCCTTTCGAGGATCGTGTGGAGGTTTAGTCCTAGCACGTGCACGTCTCTCATAACTGCCTGCCTCTGCGTCGAGCGTAGCTCCGGCCGTTGTGATCGCTTTGCGAAAGAGGGCTCTGACGCGTACCTTTTTCTACTGTGCGGTGGTGTGTAGGTTTAGGAGGAAGATGCTGGGTACCTCCATTCTCCTGGCCAAAATTTCTAGCAAGATTGCCTCCACGTCTTTAGAGTTTACGTCGTGCTCTATGGTCGCAATGTTCTTAATTAGCGAAGCGACGCGGGATTTCGTTTCCCTGTCGCTAATGTATGCTTGATACCTAGCTAGTTTATCTTCCTTGCCCGTCTCTTGGAGAGCGATAGCTATTGGTTTTTCATCTGTGAGCATAAGCTATTGTTGCACAAGGGCTCCCTTAGGTATGGAAGGCCATGCCAGTTCCACTGCCAGACGATAGAGGAATACAATAGTTTCATTCTGGCCACCTTAATCAGTTTCTCTTCCAATTTCTGTTGCCATTCTTCGATGACGACCAATTATGTTCGGTAGCTTTGTACCTCTGCGTTATGGACTTGGGTCTGGCCATGGGTCTGATTTATTGGAAATAATATTTCTGCCATCAAAGCTTTTAATTTGGCCTCAAATTTGGGTTCGATTCACTCTTGGAGTGAGCCTGGGCTCGAATTTGGCTTCTGGTGCCACCGACGGATCGATGTCTTATCATTTGCGTTTAATCGTGGGTGGTGTAACTGGTGTTATTACCGTTGCCTCCTCCCCCAAAGGCGTCGATGAAGTCGGCGTTTTGGGAGGAGTTGTACGTTTCGGTTTCGACGTGGTTTCTGCCTGTACTCTTTACGGGGGGGGGGGGGGGTGACAGGGGGATCCCACGTTTGCAGGTTGTTCAGGCTGATGTAATTCTTGAGTAAGCTGTTTAATTACTTGCTCGAGCTCTTCGATTCTGTTTTTAAATTTGTCCATTTTCTTGTCTTTCTTGTCGTTAGGTTGCGAAACCCCGCTAACAAAGTTGGCATTTTTTCGGTCGCTGCTCGGGTCGGGCTCCTCCTTCTGTTTCAGAGGTTGGCCAGGTGCCGGGAGCTTGAGCGCCCTCCGGATGGATGGATGTACAGAAGGTAGGAGCGTCCCCTTTGAAACAGGGTGATGGCAGTTGCACTATGCTCAACTTTTTTATTCTTCTTTAACTCTGTTGTAAGTTATTAAAATCAGCTATTTTCTTTACATACGCCTTAATGCACTTTTAACCTTAAGTCATCTTTCTGCTGTTGAGCCACCAATCTTACAAACGCTTTCTCCTCATTTCCACTGCAGATTTATTTATATGACAATTTTTATCTCAAAACCCTAGGGCATCAGGAAGAGTGACCTTGCCAGCATCGACATTGTGACGGATACCATCACATTTTAGTTTGAGGAGTTCTATTGTTTCTACAGATTTACCACAAGCAGCACATGTGTCATCTTCGCAAAATTTCTTTTTATAGCTGAGCCTTGTAGACATCCTGACCTAGTTTCAAAGAATGGGGCACTGCCTCTTGAGTTATTATAAAACGCTTCTTTCCTGATCTGCCTCTTCCAGTATCGTTATATTTCTACACTATGCTCCTTTTACATTGAATCTATCCTAGTTTTACCATCCGCGTTTTCAACCTCTCGTTTAATGCTCTTTCTCCGTGCTCGTGTCTGGCATACTTACTAGTTCTACTCCTAGTTCTTTTTTGCCATTTTGAGTCAACGCTCTTTCAGTATAGGTATTTAAGTACCATAGCTGTCCACGTGTTATCGTCCAATTTCCTTACGCGTCCTTTGTATAGCATTTTACTCTGAGGTTTCGTAGTTAAAATCATTCCCAACTCATATCCCCCTTTACTCCTCGTTCGTGGTTTTCCCTGGGGACCTGGTGCTAATGTTACAATAGCTCTGATTTACTTCTAATCTCTGCTGAACTTACGCCCTAAAGCACGGAACCACATTCCCGAAAGTAAACCCCGGAAGTGTTATTCCTTTCCCGATACCTCTCAGCACTTCAGACCTGTTGTACCCCCAAAATGCCTTATGTTTCATTATTCCGGCATGTCTTCGCCCTTTTGCTATGAGAGATTGTTCGTGCTTTTCCGTGTACATCTGCCCTTCGTTTACTCATACCCTGAGATATTTGTATTCGGCCAGTAGAGGTATTTCATGGCCATGTATTGTAAGCTCCTGATCAGTTCTATCGTTTAAAATCATTACGCCGGACGTAGTTGCGCTACAATTGATGCCTAGACTGTCTCTTTCTTCTCCACAGCAATTAACCTGAGTATGCAAACCTTCGTGGCTATCTGCTAACAGTACAATACCGTCCGCATATATTAAAACATTTCCTTACAACCTTTCCATCTAATCTGTACGAGAGATTATATCCTAGATAGGTTCCCTGTAGCCTTATTGCTATATTTATTATATTAAGCCTGAACAGCAGCGGTGACAGAGAACAACCTTCTCTCAACCCTTTTGCGTACCTTGACAGTTGTACTGTTAATTCCTTCCAATGTTATTTCAACTTTAATTTCTCGATATACTTCCTTTAAAAAATCACTTACCTCATGATCGATACTTTCATCTTTTATTATGTTCCACAGGGGTTCTCTGTTCACGTTGTCGTATGCACTGCCTTTGTCCACGAAGGCTAAATATAGAGGTCTGTTTTCCGCCTAAACTCTTTCTGTGCACTGGCAAAGCACGAACAGGCCATCATCTAAGAGTCTACCACTTCTGAGTCCGTTTTGAAGTTCACCGAGTACTCTAATAATTTCTACTCATGCCTGCATTTTTTATTTCACCGCCTGCATCGCCAGCCTGAACATAACTGATGTTAATGTAGTCGGCCGGAAGAATTTTATGTTCGTATTATCGCTTTCCTTTTATAAATAAAATTACTCAATAATTTATAATTATTAAATAATTATTGAATAATTTAAAAATCAAATTAAATTATTTTACTCTCTTTCTAGCTGCGCGGAATTTATTTTTTATGACTGCCTCCAATGCTTTTATCAGCGTTTTCTTCCTGCTGGGCCAAGTTCATTAATTGACTTGATCGGAAATTCGTATGCCGCTGCGGACATGCATTTTGGAATATTTGCTTCTGCCTTTTGCCATTTAAGATTGGTCAGTTCTAAGCTGTTTTGTATTGTGCTGTCCTATGTTGCTCCCTCATTTGGACCGATTACCTTATCGTCATTCCTAAATGACTCAGCTGTAAGTGATGCGATGTAGTTCCCAGCGTCATCACCCTCTAAACAGCTTCGTTCGGCATCGTGGATCTCTTCCTGCTTTCTGTGATTTGCTTTACCAGCCAGCTTATGTGGTTCCAAAATTTTCTTGACCCCCTTTAGTTGCATCGCGACCTTAAGGCAGCCAGTGATCAGAGGACTTCTTTGTTTCAGCCTGGATGAGGACCTGCACTTGCTAGTTTTTGTCGATAAGATTCCTATTTTTGGCCTATTTCCTCTTCAGATAATTGCGCCTTTTTTTTTTGCTGTGCTCCCGTGATCCCAACCGTCGTTGTTCGATGGCCTCCCTAAACAATTATTCCACCAACTTCTTCGCTTCCTCTCCTATTCAGCGGTTTACTCGTTTTAATTCTTTTACATCTGTACTAATGCGTAGTTCTAACCGATTATAATCCCAATTTTCTATGGGATGCTTCCCTATTGTTTTCTTTATGCCAGCTGCTACTTGCGTTATTTGTTCGCCATTTAATTTTACGTAATCTTTTCAACTTCCTTGCATTTCTATTTTGAGCATAGCTCCCAAATGTAGACTTCTGATCACATCCAAGGCTCTAATTCTCCCCTTCGCCTGTTTCCCATATTGCGAGCTTCCTATACATCCCCTGTGAAATTAAGCAGTAGTCAATAGTCGTTTGACTGTTTCCTGATTCACACATAGTTTCTCTATTTGCAATATCTAGGTAGTTTCTCTATTTGCAATATCTAGGTTGGGTCGCTCACAGAAGTCTAGCATAAACTTCCAGTTACAGTCTGTGTATCCATCCGGATCCTCGATGTGGCCATTCTTGTCACCCAGGAGAATAATATAGGCACCTCCTCCAAAATGCTTTATATAGTCGTTGAGACACTCAACTAGATCCTTGGTCTCTTGCCTGCATTTGTCCCCTGTCGCTAAATAAACTACCCTATCCATGTCTTTTTACCGGTAATTGTATTTGATACCCAGACATGTTATTTGCAAGTTGACTTTATTCTTTGCCAATTCGGTCATCTGAGGATAAGCATACCTACTCCTCCTTCCTTTCTCTCCGTTGGGTTTCTGTTGTTACCTTCCCAGACTAGCCATCAATAACGGTAGATCTTCTAGATCTCTGAGATGTGTCTCGCATGGCGCATATACACGTATTTCTTCGTACTTTAACCGCTGTTGTATTTCTAACCCCTTCACTCTCTGTCTACCGCCTTGCATGTTTATGTACCTAGTCCTGGTATTAAAATTCTTTTTCATTGTTTTCTTCCTGAACCTCTTAGAGGCCATTTTATTGGCGTCACCCGCCATTGTTACTTTCTAATTTTTTTCTATACCCCTAAGCCCTGAGCTGCAGTGGACCCCCTAAACATCTACAGCCTGGCCGACCAGGCGCCAGCCGACTTCGGCTCTTAGCTTTCAGTTAAAATGGATGACATCTCGTGCGAAGCCTCCGCCAAAGCCTGCTCCAGTATTGGCCTTTCACGTCTTCTCAGGAGAACACGAAAACGATCTTTGTAAAACGTGCGGTGAGAGGGGGCACATATACCACATAATATGGGAACGCGCCGACTTCCCAGGAGTCGAAAAAGATGTTGATTACAGAGAAAGCTGGGAAGTCCTGCTGCGGAGCGAAGATCGCGCTCGGCACAAACAAGCGATCGGCCTGGTGGCTGAGGCCGCGAAGAAATAAAATATATTTGTTAGCCTTTAGTCGCGGAGGCTCTGGCCGCCGTCCTCCAGGACTGCATGCCGGGGGCGGGGAGAAGTAAGAGTCCTCCATTTCCAGTGGAAATCAATGCTGTCATCAATCAATCCATCCATCGGTTGCGGCTGAGTGACGTCATAGCTGTCATGTGGTATCTCCTCGGTTCAAGGTCAAACTTGCGCACTTGCGCACACGGCGAAGAGGCTAGGGAGGGGAGTAGTAAAACTTTCGCTTTAAAAGTGCGATATATGTTCCCTGTTCTCGCTACACTGTCCAGGTCTGCGATTACCACTGCTGACCAGAAGATGAAACAACAGCAAAGGGGCGTAGTAGGAAAACCTAAGTAAAGTGCCGCGCGCGGCTGCGCTCAGAGCAGGCGAGCAACGATACATTCCCACCTCCCGCAGCGAGCCAGAGTTTGGACCACACTGCTGCCTATATTCACAATAGACTGATGCCGATAATAGAATGCGCAGACATTGCGCGCACCCACCTGCTAGCAGCGTCTTTAGGAGGAGGCTAACGGGAGGTTACGGGCTACCACAACCGCGCATATGATAGCTGTCGTGGTACTCATCAAGCAACTGCTTCACAGTTGCTAAGAGCACATGATGCCTTCAATGCTATATCGTTCTGCAAGACGTTGTAATGCTCACTGCATTAGCTCATGACTTTTTAGCATCGCGATAAGAAAAGCTGAGAACTAAATAAAATGCGCACAGAAAGGAACATAGTAATTGAAGTCGCGCGTAAGGCTGTTACGAAGTTATTTTATTTGGGTGAGCGCTTCTTTAGGAAAACATTTTTTGTAGCGAAAGCTACACTAGCCTAGTCAGTGGAGCATTTCGGGTAAGCGTCTCTAGTCGATACTGCGCATGCGCCACTAGTTGCGCCAAGCCACAGGCGTCCGCCGGTGCGTCGCGCCTTTCCTGAAAATCCAATTTTCAATTTCCTCTTTCTTCCTTTCTTCCTCTCTCCCTTCTTTATCCCTTCTCTTACGGCGCAGTTCGGGTGTCCATTTCCTTTCCTCATAAGCCAAACGAAACAAGTGAGCCGCCCGCATTCATTGGGTTTATTAGCAATGACAGCATTGTAGAAGCTGTTCATTTTCACGAATGGAAAGGCGCACAACTGGGCCCCTGGGTCAGTGGACTCCTCAGTCGCGTTTTCCTGCACAGTGGAGTTGCTGTCCAATAATAATAATATTTGGTTTTGGGGGAAAGAAAATGGAGCACTATCTGTCTCACATAGTTCTCGCCTGTTAGCTGAGTTGGTTAGAACATCGTGCTAATAACGGGATGATGGTTGGTTCGCTGTCCAACAAAAAACCCACTTTGACTGTGTTCCGCACACTGAATAGGCAGCGCACTCATCCTGCCACCCTGACAGGTGGCAGTTAATGGTCGATCGCGAAGGGTGTCACGCCGCGGTCTATTGCTTCCGTGCCGCGTGTCTGCCTCAACGTTGCCAGGGCCAATGCATGCAGCCCACATCTCTCTCACCTCCGCCACATACCTCAAAGCACGATTGAGGCGTGTACTGGCCAACGGAACTAGTTATGCGCCGTTCCATTCCTCAAAATCATCGGCGTCTACAAGGTTTCTCAAGGCCAACGCCAATAAATACAATGAACTCCGAAAGCTTTGGCTTCGTATATCCTGTATGAGCTGCGATAATAAAAAAACTTAAAAATTTGTTTTTGTGCAAAAGAAATAGCTAAGTAACTGTCTCACATCTCGGCGGCTACCTGAACGAAGCCAAGCCGGAAGGGAGGGATACAGGAGGGAGTGAAAGAACAAAGGAAGAGGTGTCGTAGTGGAGGACTCCGGAATAATTTAGAGCTATGTGGGGATCTTTAAGGCGCACTGACATCGCACAGCACACAGGCGCCTTCGCGTTTCACCTCCATCGAAACGCTGTCGCCGCGGTCAGGTAACGAAGCAGCCCTTGAGGCAACCCGCGCCGCACTTACTTACCGGACAGCAGGCGTTTCTTGGGAGGACCTTAACCCAGGTAACAGCCCTCTTCTTTCTCTGAAAGATATTACCGAGCACTATCGTGTCAAACACTGGTGCTACCCGGTTCCTATGAAGGGACTGGGTGAAGCTGGTGAACGAACTCTCCTTAGGCTCTCTGGAAACACCCTTCTGTGCCCGGCGGTTCTCAACCACTTTGATTCTTCTTTTGACGGCCGCTGCTCATTCTGTGGGGAGGTGGCCGACACCTTTCACATGGTTTGGGCATGCAGCCAAAATCATTCTCACCCTCCCATCACCCCTTCCCCTACGCGAGAGGACTGGGAGGCGGCTCTGCTCGGCTGCCAGGAACAATCGGCCTCTCCCTAAGTACCTCTCTGTAAATATAGATAAATAAATGCTTTTCACCACCACCACAGGTCAGGTTCGAATCCGGGTACTCCGGATCAGTAACCGCGTGCTGTATCAACTAAGCAACCGCAGTGGGCACACACATTAATTTTTGCGAGTTTCAAACTGTGAGTAAAAAATTGGTTTGAGGCAAGGACAGAGCCAGTAAATGTATTACTTCTTGGTGGACACCTCAATCGCGCCGTGGAGGAAAGGATAAAGGGAGTGAAAGTAGAAAGAGCGGACATGGGTAGGCGGCTTATTGGCTTACTGAAGTAGTCCAGAAATATGCGCGTGTTCGAGGAGACAGCACAACAGTTCTGGAACTTCCTCCTCTTAACCGACAGTGTTGCATCGAGGATAGATAATGTTGCTATTCTATAGCTGCAATTGCGAATCGTTCCTTAGCGCAACTTGGCAGTTTGATCCATTCTGCAGCGTGCAAAACACCTGACATATTAGAAATACTTAGCACTGTTGACCATATACCAAACCTGATGAATTCGGTTACGGTTATGAAAAAACTTTGAGAAAAGGATCTGCCATATATGAGTGCGCACACAACAATTCACTTTGAATAACTTTAAAAGAAAATTAAGAAGTTACATGTGAACGCTGGAAGTACTCTAAAAACTTTTTTTAAACATTTGTACCTTATTCCAGTGCAACAGATCTCATTCAGAAGTCTAGCTTCTGTCACAGGATGGATCGCAGCATTCCAACCCGGAATTGTGACATTCCGCACTAGATAAGCGCTGTTTCGTAAGAGACTTAATTGGTATTTCTTGCGTAATTGAAGAGGGCTTTTAAATAATAGTTTGCTGTGCACAAGCATTATGCAATGTTGTAGTAAGGCGGTCAATTTTCCCGCTGTTTTGATTATTACTACTACTACTACTGAAGAGCATTGCATTGGCTGTTTCGCAGTGCTCTTGGCATGAATCGCATACTTTCTAGCAATGATATCTGGTGTTTATAATGCAGAGCGTAATCTAAAGGAGACAAACCGGAAACGCCCGTGCATGAGAGAAAAATTGGCCAACCAATTACGGCGCTCGTTCGTACGGTGCTGCCTTCACTCAAGAGCGGCCATGTGCCTTTCATTGGGCTCTGCTGTCGCATTCGTGAGAGGCCTTCAGAACGCAATCCCTTGGCCGAGGTTTGAGATAACCCATTTCCAACATGTCTTTCCATTGCCAGGTCCTATACTTGTCAATCGGTTGCTAATATTTCAGTGCCTGCGGACTGTATGGTCCAGGCATGTGTTAACTAGGTACACGAAATTATCTCCGAAGAGCACGATTGCCAGTAGCTTCAAATATTTTCAACTGTTTTCAATCGCTAATGGCTCCAGGCACTGGTGTACACATACATGAATGAGCCTTATCTAGTATTTTTCAGTTATAACTACTGGCAGAAAATACACGTCATCAGACATTTCCGCGATGCTCTGCACATCAGGCAGATTGGACAACGAAAGGCGGTTTTACAAACGAACCTGAATTGTTTCGGCGCACCCCTTTGCCAAGGTGCTCCCCTAATTTCGCAATTCTTGCAAAGAGGTATGGGTCCACCAGCCGGAAGAGAAGTGGCTCACTTTTCCTCCTCCTTGCCTAAACCAACACCCTCTACCGAACCAAATTCTCTAGATGGTGTTGTCTAAGCCCTCGTTTTGTTTGAGAGAAGGAAAGGCAGACAACCGACCCAGTCTGTAGGTGGGCGCCACCGGCGCCTTAGAGCGAATGAGGTGTCCACTGACGCAGTGAGACAATTATGCGCATTTGTTTTCCTCGAAAAAAACTAAGGGTTTAGACTGGGAATCAAACAACTGCATCAGAATCATCTCTGAGCGCTCGGATCGGTTTTGATTTCAGTGTGATTCGTTCGGGAGCATATCAAAGCAGTCTAAGTGCGTTCTCGTGGACGCGAAAATACATGGCTGCGCTAGCCGAGTAAATTCGCTGACAATCAGGTGCACGCCGCAGATTCTGACAGCTCGTGACGTCTGTCACTTTGCCCTTTTCAGGGCTTCAAAACCCGTTTTTCGCCGGTTTTCGCTATTCGTAAATTGGCAGCTGATCATCGATCAATCAGCGCATTGCACCATTGCACCACGGAGCTCGACGGCATTCAGAAAAACAGCACATTATCACTCTCCGAGACAAAATCTACTTCACCACGTACGCCGCCAACAGCAGAATGTTTTGTCTAACTCGCAAAAACACGCCTTTCACCGCTCTTTCAAAACGTAACATACACGGAAAGAAGTCTATTCGAGAACCCTCAGTTGGCGTCGTTATTTAGCCTCTGCCCGCTATGAACTCATCTGAAAGACGAATTGGCTCTGGCGTCACTAATAAAGAACAAGATCGAAGCACTAGATGGTTCTGAGAGGGGGAACTCTCTCCTTCTATCCCTTTTGAATTTCTGTGGACGTTGGAGGTGCCACGAATCCTTGCCTGTTTCGTGAACTCAGTCAGGTGCGTTATCTCGGGCACTATTGACTTTTTTGCGTCGCCGGTCACAATCACTTTGGCATCGTGTTTCGTCTTGCGTTAGGGATGTCGGTGCAGCGACAGCTACGATAGTATTTGGTTTTGTGCTCGTGACCATCAAATTGCGAAGAGTGCAGAGAGATGCGTACGGATAGACGGACACCGCCACCTCCGAACGCTTTCTCGGGAGCTACCACTGATTCTGGTGTCGTCGATCATGCACTATAATTTAGTCACTTCTGTTAAGGAAGAAGTCGTCGTCTTTGGTATCCAGTAAAGTCGGAACATCGTGGAACTGATTTTGTAACTGTATGTTACTTGAACTCTACTGCCATTGCTCTAAGGCCATTGCGTGATAGTGGTTTATTCTGATGTGTATATATTGTTACGGTGTGGGATGCCACGGGGTGGCCACGGGCCCGCCCAGAGAAATATAGCAGCAGTACGGAGCAGAGCCGGCGAAGCACGACCGGCGGCGGCCAAGCTTTTTCGTTCTATCTCCCTCGTGCTAGAGCCGCGCGCTCACCGCTCGCGCTCGCTCTCCGCCTCTTCTTTTATTCCCGTATCACCTTTCCACCGGGGGGGGGGGGGGGGGGGGGGGGGCGGAGAAGTCAGGCCGTGCTTTGATGCAGGGTTTCCTGGGCCGATGCAATGTGGGCTCGCAGATAGGAAACGGTCACACTCTTCGTTGAATTCGATGTGTGTGAGCTGGGCGAAGGTGTCTGCAGTCGCCGAAGAAGGTCCCACACCGGTTAGGCTAACTTCAGGGAGTTTTATGCATATTGAGCGGCGATCCGTTTATTGGACTGCATTGCGTGGGGAAGGCATGGAGCCAGCAGGCGACGACGGCACTGATGAGGACCCGGTAGCTAAGTCGGAGTCACCGCAGGCGCCGTAGACGTATCGCTTCATGTTTGAAACATGCTCTGGGAAAATGTGGTGCACACCGCATGGTCGATGCTCTGGCAGGTCTTCGAGGCGGTATGTCACGGGGCCGAGTCGGGCAACGACACGGTAAGGGCCGCGGTATCGGGGCAAGAGCTTTGCGGCACGGCCAGTCGCACGGATGGTGCGGCGAACGAGGACCAAGTCACCGGGCCGGAAGGGGGGATGTGGTGGTGCTGCCGCGTTGGCCGCTTGCACACGCGCGTGAGCCGTGAGGAGGTTGCGCTGGGCGTCGAGGCGGGCGGAATGAAGTCGTTGAGCAGATTCAGTTGGTGACGCAGTAGGATGGGGAAGGCCCAACTGCGCGTCGAGAGGGATGGAGGGCGTTCTGCCATAGACGACTGAGAACGGCGTCACATGCGTTGTTTCTTGCGCTGTAGTGTTGACTGCAAAAGCTGCAGCAGAAACAAAACGATCCCAGTTTGTGTGGGACGGAGCGACGTAGGATGCGAGTATATCCGTGAGGGTACGGTTAACACGCTCCACGAGGCCATTGCACTGCGGATGATTGACGGATGTAGTGGAATGCGCAATGCCGAAGGAGCGGAGGGCTCGCTCGAATTCATGGGACATAAAGCAGCTCCCACGGTCCGTGATGAGGCGCCGGGGAACACCGTGCCGAAGAACGAGATGCTGTTCCACAAACGCGACGGCACGAGCGGACGACGTGTCTGGAACGGGCAGTGCTTCGACCCACTCGGAGAAGTAGTCGATCGCAACCAGAACATACCGGTTGCCGGCACGCGTCTTCGGAAACGGGCCCAAATGATTCAGTCCAACCAGCTCGAAAGGTGAACTTGGTGGCGAAAATGCCTGCGGGGGTGGCTTGATTACACCTGTGGACGGTTTTCTGTACTGGCACGTCTGGCAGGACGCCACGTGTTCCTTGACATCTCTGGACACATTAGGCCACCAAAACCGCTCCGACACTCGTGCGTAGGTCTTGCCGCGACCAAGGTGACCAGCCGTGGGAGCGTCGTGTAAGCCGCGCAAGATTTGCGACCGCAGTGTTGCCGGCACAACTGGCAACCAGACGGGTGGTCGACCACGGAGCCGCTTCACATGACACAAGAGGTCGTCCTTCATTCGATAGACCCGGCGTAGTTGGCGGAGGCCTGCGCCGGCGGCGGTGCCGAGGGAGTGGATTATGGCAGCAATGGCGGGATCTTGCGTTTGTGCAGTCCTCAGGTCCGTCAAAGCCGTCACGGAACAAGGGTGGCGAGAAAGGAAATCGGCATCTTGATGGGCAGAGCCGCGCCGATGCACTATTGTGAAATTGTACTCTTGAAGTTGCAGGGACCAGCGTGCAATCTTGGCATTCAAATGTTTGGCGGACTGCAGCCAAGTGAGAGCGCTATTGTCCGTGACTATGGTGAAGTGACGGCCGTACAGGTAGGGACGGAACTTCTCGACGGCCCAGACAACGGCGAGGCACTCGAGTTCTGAAGAGTGGCGGCGGCGCTCAACGGCGGAAAGCTGGCGGCTGGCATAAGCTAGGACTTTGTGGTCACCAGACTCGTCTTCTTGCAGGAGAACAGCGCCGAGCCCATCTTGGCTGGCATCCGTGTGGAGGACGATGGGGGCCGATTCGTCGTAATGGGCCAATGTAGGAGGCTCGAGGAGGGCGTGCTTGACGTCAAGAAACGCGAGCTGTTGGGCCTGCGTCCAACTTCACGGTGCATTCTTCTTCAGCAGGGCGGTCAATGGAGCGCTGCGCTTGGCAAAGTCCGGAATGAAACGACGGAAATACGAAGCAAATCCAAGGAAACGTTTGAGCTCCTTGGCGGTGGTGGGAGCTTCGTAAGCTGTAAGCGCTTTTAGCTTTTCAGGGTCGGGACGGATGCCATGCCGGCTCACAACGTGACCCAAGTACGTCACCTCCGCGAAACCGAAGAAACATTTTTTTGGTTTTAAGCGAAGCCCAGCAGAGGTAAGGGCTTCGAGGACGAGTTTGAGGCGTCTCTGGTGTTCTTCAAATGTAGCCGCGTAGACAATTACGTCATCCAGGTAGACCAACGCCATAGTCCACTTCAAATGTCCTAAGACTCGGTCCATGAGACGCTGGAAGGTGGCTGGAGCGTTCGAGAGACCGAAGGGCATACGGTTGAACTGGTAAAGGCCGTCGGGAGTCAGGAAAGCCGTCTTTTTCGCAACATCGGGGTGAACAGGCACCTGCCAGTAGCCCGAGAGCAGATCTAGCGTGGAAAAATAACGGGCCCCTTTCAGGCGGTCAAGCGCATCGTCGAGGCGAGGCAGCGGGTACACGTCGCAATTAGTAATAGCATTTAGCTTCCGATAGTCAACGCAGAAGCGGAGTGTTCCATCCTTCTTGCGCACAAGGACGACAGGGGAGGACCAAGGGCTACAAGAAGGGGCAATGATTCCCTGGTCAAGCATGTCGCACACGTGCTGCTGGATGACTCTCCGTTCGGCTGGCGCTACACGGCGAGGTTGGTGATGAACGGGCCCGCGGTTTTCGGTGTTGATCCGGTGTTGAGCCCAGGAAGTGCACCCGAGTTCACCGGCGCTGAGAGCAAGGCAACTGCGATGCTCGAGCAGCAAGGTCTTCAGAGAGGCGAGCTCCGCGCAGGTCAGGCTGGGTCCAAAGTTAAATTCTTCCCATGATAGGATCGCCGGCGCTGGAGGGTGCGAGGCGGGGCTTCAGGTTGCAGAGACGCCACTGGTGACCCGGGGTCCAAAACTGAGGCTGTACCCAATTGCGTGCCGGGAGTCAGCGCGAGAGGTACGCTGCTGATGTTGAGTATAAATACGTGGGCCTCTCCTTTGAGCACAGGCAGATGGTTCGAGGGGAGGTCATTGACGGGCTGGAGCTGAACACCGGATGGGTTCGAACAGCACGTCTGCTGTGACCGGACTGTCAAGCTTGGCATACACCCACGTTGCCGCACCCGGTGGCAGGGTCATGGCGGACGCCACAGTCACGGTAGTGACGTCGAACGGCTTGACTCGACACGGCCACTTCGTCGCGAGGTCACGCAGGGATGCTGAGGCACGCTTGGTCGCCGACACCAGGGACTGCCACAGGGCGACACCGAGGCTGGAAACCCGGCTAAGCCAGCCCGGCCCACAGAGAGTTCGGCTCGCCCGTGGTTTGGTTCTAGTAAAATTAAGGACGACTCCGGCTTGCTGGCACCACCCGCACCCGAGGACCACTGGCCAAATAGGGCTGTCTGCGACAACAAACTCGGTGGAGATGGTATTTCCGAGTGCTGTCAGGTTGACGACGACACGTCCGACTTGCTCCACAGGGGTGCCGTTAAAAGCTAAGAGCCGGGTTTTGGCGGCTGGCAGAAGCAGGTGGGGCGCGTTAGCAACAAACGATTTGTGCAGTACATTGACAGCCGCTCCAGTGTCAACCAAGGCCTTTACGTGCCGGTCAAGCAGGGCGACGTCGACGAGCACGTAAGGAGCATCAGTGGTAATCGGAGCCGACGAAAGGAGGGGACGCGGAGAACGAAGGAGTGTGGGGACGGACTTTATTCGGCGGAACGGTGCTCCCGGAGTTCCGCCAAATTGTTTTCCGACGTTGGAGGGCCGGCACAGTCCCTCGCGTAGTGTCCCCGCAGGCCGCAGCGGAAGCAGGTCATGCGGACGTCGTTACGCAGGCGTCGGATAGAGGCCGCAGTTGGGGCTGCGGACCGAGGAGCCTGCACCCGGACGCTGCGCTCGGCAGACGGTGGCGACCCCCGCGTGGCCAGCAAAGTCAATTCCGCCTCGATGGCGAGCGCCATGGCGGCGCGGACGGAATCAGGACGGCCAGAGCGGACCAAGCGCTGCACCTCGGGGAGTCGGATGGCGTCGACAAACGCCTCGGTGCCGACCAGGGCCACGGCGTTCTGAGGCGCTCCCGGCAGCGACTGCAGAGCCAGGCGCTCAATGGCGGCGGCGAGGTCCTGGTACGTCTCCCCGGGCTCTTGACGGCGGGCTCGCAGGCGGTGGTACTGCACACGGGGTTGACCTGAGGCACCATAGTGGTCGGCGAGGAGGCCCGCCAGAACAGTGTAAGAGCCCAGCTGGTCGGGCGGCACGTTCTGCAGCAGCTCGGTGGCGCGGCCCCTCAGTTTTGCAACGAGCATCCATGCCTTCATTTGCTCGTCCCAGCCTCTCGCCGCCGCAATACCGTCCAGCTGGATGCGGTAAGCATCCCACGAGATGGTGCCGTCAAATGTGGGCAATTCCACAACGTCCAACGAACACTG
Source organism: Amblyomma americanum (assembly GCF_052857255.1). Taxonomy (NCBI): domain Eukaryota; kingdom Metazoa; phylum Arthropoda; class Arachnida; order Ixodida; family Ixodidae; genus Amblyomma; species Amblyomma americanum. Next base: position 472,897,225 of record NC_135497.1, read on the forward strand.
CGGCGAGGACGCACCCGCGCCGAGCACGCCATTGGCGGCCACGACCGCAGGCCCAGCGACGGCAGAGCCGTAAACAGCGGCGGCGGGGACGCCCAAAGGCACCTGACCTGTGCTCGGCTCGGCTGGCACCAGGCGACGGGGTTCGCGCCGGAGAGCTTCCATCTCCCCAGCCTGGGCAGTCAGACGGGCCTCCCATGCGTCCATCCGTTGGGTGACTGTATCCAGGAGGCGCTCAACACCGGCGTCCGGCTGCTGCGAAGAGCCGAGCCTCTCCGAGCGCCTAGGTCTAGCGGCGGCGGCCGCCGCGTCGTCGGCGCTATCGGCTGGTGGTGGACTCCTGTCGTCTGGCACGTCGGGTGCTTGATTCTGGGAGCGGGTGAGCGGCATGATCCCACCGCTGCCACCAAAATGTTACGGTGTGGGATGCCACGGGGTGGCCACGGGCCCGCCCAGAGAAATATAGCAGCAGTACGGAGGAGAGCCGGCGAAGCACGACCGGCGGCGGCCAAGCTTTTTCGTTCTATCTCCCTCGTGCTAGAGCCGCGCGCTCGCCGCTCGCGCTCGCTCTCCGCCTCTTCTTTTATTCTCGTATCAATATAAATACTAAACAATTTTTCTGAATTATCTACGTTTTTAAAGTACATCGTGCACGCATTAAATTGCGTGCACTCACTCTGAACGGAGTGGTGCCTATGTATTGCGCGAAATCCTTAGGAAACGAAATGATGTTGCGTGAATTATGGGCGAATTTATGTTTTGGAAATGTCAGCTGCGCAGTTTGAGATAATCTTAACACCTCTGGCGCGTTGACCTACATTATCTATATAATACAGAACGCCGCAACATAGACATATAGTGGGCCTCTTCGATTTATCGCACAAGGGCGGCCCGCTGGCTGCAAGAAAAATTTTCTTCTGAAATGAAGGCGCATCGTGGACATCTACATGAGTTTGCGGCCACCGGAACAAACTCGCCGGTCATCACGGCGGCACGGCAGGCACGGATAACAAAGGGCAGATGTCGTCCGTTTCTTTGCGTTCTGCTGCATCTCCTTAATTGCTACGCGCGCGTACGGTAAAAATACGCTCTATTGGGGCTAAAAAACAACATGAAGTTGCTAATTGCAGCCACAGACTGCAGGACAAGTAGCTAATCGCGTTCACACCCATATACATCGGCGACGTGGACTCGAGCGTGTCCCTTGAGAACGGTGAGTGCTTTGTAAGCTTCGAGGAATCATCAAAATCATGCTACGAGCAATCGCAGTCTAACGACTTCCAGTCGATACCACGTTGGCGAGAAAAATTGCACGTGCGTTGCACTCTAGAAAAAGGATGTGATCTTAGTCTTTTATGGGGTAAGTCACTTTTCGCTGAGCTAACGCGTTTTTTGGCGTGGGGGGAGGCTGTTTCTTGGCGACTAAGTATTTATGCTCTTGCACGTAGTGTAATGTTACGCTTCTAGTAGCATAACCTTGCACTACAATAAGAAGAGTAACTTTAAGCCAGCTATGTATAAAATTACGCCTTTCTAAGAGGGTCAAGTGTTAGTCTGAAGATAGCATAAACATTTTCTAGCATGAAAGGTGCAAGTTTGCACCTTCAGAAGGTAAATTTATGCTACGTTTAGAAGTGAAAAATTACTTCGTCAAACACTACTCTTACGCCGACATAAACAGCGCAAAGTTTGAACCCCCGTGGTGGAAGCATTGCCCTCCTAGAAGTATAAGGTAATGCCACATTGCAAAGGGTATCTATGCGCAATCAGGTGGTATATATATACTGTCTAATCAACAGCACTATTACCCTTCTGTAGCGTAAACATGCCCATTGATTGCAGGACTAAAGTTGACCCATATGGTGTAGGCCGTAGTCTTTCTGAAAATGCAGGCAGTGTCGAAATGTTGAGACAAATCTTTTATGTCAGATTGGCTGTGAAATCTTGTGTTCAATTGCAGGTACTACTGCAAAATGCACACAAAGTATTCATGAAACAATTGGAGGAAAAATATAGCATGATAATTATTTTGCCACATGCTACTCTATCTTACAACAACAGCCCTGGCAGTGTTCACTATACAAGTAGGGGCAGTATGCACTATGGATTTGACATGCACAGAGAAGTAAACAAGTAATAAATTTTCCGAGTACAAAGCTTAGTACCATGTGGCTATGAGCTTAGTTAGTTCATGTTTAAAAATGTAAACTGCACAAAGGCAGGAATAAAGAAAGATTCATGAAAACATTGCCACAAATGCAGGCATCTAACTGCTTATTAATGACAAAAGAAATCAGAAAATGTATGCATAAAAAACAAAGCATCGCAAATGAAAGCTACTTAATCGCTCGCATATGCTCACATATACGCAACCACACTGGCTTTTCATGAAAAAAATTTATGCTGTCGCCAACAAAACAAGAAACCACAAAGAAATCAGAAAAATCTAGAACGCTGCAGGGTCCAACTTTAGGCATCCCGGCTGCCGGAATACTGGGAGGGTCGTGTCAAGAAAAAGAGAAAGACGTGTATGAAATGGAAACTAGTAACAGGTGAGAAAATAAAATGCAATATAACAAGTACTTTTCTCCGTTCTCATGCATTTCGTTCTCCATATTTTCATTTGCCTTCATTGTTAAATCATGTCTTATTCCCTCGCCTGCACTTCTGCTGTAGTTTTGCTGCTTTTTCATTCCATCTTGCGCGAATTTTCATTTCTTCTTTTAGAATTTGCCTCCCCAGTGGTGTCATTTCTAGAGTGGCTATGGTTTTATGCAGCCCCTCGTAACAATATGGCTCTAGTCTCTGATGCCACTGTATGTCATGTAGCCCATGAGGTGAATTAAAAGGGAAGTGTACATTGATTACCTAGTGTCTCCGGGCGATATCGCCACCTTTATTTTTCACTATGTTCTGCTTCCCTTGCATACATTACCTGTGATTTCATTTCCTATTAGTAAACAGCAGGAAGCTTGTGCCTATGATAGCGCTTCTGATAGCATCCCATTGTCGCTGCATTTTGAAACAGTTTGAATTTCTGGAGAAAGGCTTGGACATAACAAATAGTTTATGCACTCTTAACATCACCTGATGTTGAAATAAAGGCATTTGTATTGGTAATTTAGGGTACTGCTCCCGGAAAACAAGAAAAAGCTTTGGTCTAAAAGTTAAATAATAGCAATGCTAACTTACACATCTAAAGAGCCGCCTCCACTCAAGTGGGGACGAAGTGGCGTCACAGACTCAAAATGATAGGGACTATTATAATACAGGTAAGTTTAGTTCAGGTTTATAACCGGTTTTATATTACACCTCTACATTATGCCTGTGCAAAAAGCTTTGGTTACTCGACCAGCCTTCACTGAAACACAACATGAACTACACAGGCAACATAAAATAATCTCCTTCTAAAACACTGTTTTTGCTTGAGCAAATTACAAGCCTCGACTTTTTATATACTTAGTGCTGCATCATCGAATGTTTGCAGCATATGCACCAGCAATAATTTCATCAATTGAATTTTTGCTCGAACCGTGAAATGCAACCTCTATATAACATTTTTTTCAGATGCTTAGCATAATGAGATTATAAATACTGCCTGACACCATGAAAGAAGGACTATTAAAAAGTTACCTTCTGCATCTGCTTTCACGTGCAGGCGACCTGAGCTTAATTATATTTCAAGTTTACTTCATTGTGAAAATGCAAATCTAATATAGGTTCATGTCATCTATTGGAAGTTATTCACATCACTGAACACCACCTTGCTTCTTAAAATGGAGGTGTGCATAATGCAAACAAGACTAACAGCCTCACAGAGCTGCACATTACAATTCGCTATACTTGCATAAGCGGTGCTATCATATAATATTGGCCACCGCGGTGGCTGAGTGGTTACGGCGCTCGGCTGCTGGCCCGAAATACGTGGGTTTGATCCCGGCCGCGGCGGTCGAATTTTGATGGAGGCGAAATTCTAGATGCCTGTGTACTGTGCGATGTCAGTGCACGGTAAAGAAGTTCATGTGGTCGAAATTTCCCGAGCCCTTCACTACGGCGTCCCTCATAGCCTGAGTCGCTTTGGGACGTTAAACCCCCATACACCAAACCAATCCATATAATCTTGGTAGCATGGCAGCTTGCCAAGGGTTACTATAGCTTTACGTCATATTTTATTACTTTTCGCGCATATGAATTGCAGGCAGTGCCCCTCAAACTAATTCGATATGGTACCTTTGCTTAAGTCGCCCTATCCTTTCAAAAAACTGCATCGATACTTCACGCAATAAAAGGAGATAACAGTTATTTAAACTATTAATGAAAAATTCATTCACTGAGTATTCCAAAACATTCAATGGCTCCAAAATTTGTGTAATAGAATTGCTGTAGCTGCACAACATAGTATATTATGTTCATTGATGGATATCAAGCAACGATGAACTTGATAAATATCATAATTGCATAATAAAATACCAAACAAATCTTTTCTTCACTACAATTGCCGCTTTGAAGAACCCAGGTGGAACTCCAGTGCCAGGAGTGACAGTGCTTGTGTGTCTTTGCATCCCTCCTACTGCCAAGTGCAGTGCAAGAGAGACATCTTTGAGTGCATTAGTATAATGATTGGTCATAATTTGTATAATCATTAAACCACATAATAGCAGCACATGTGCTCAAGAAACAATAGTAATATTTTGACAATGAGAAACTACAGAATTTGAATCCAAATTGTATTCATTACAGCACTTGCCACGTATTTATAGGAAGTGTAATTGACGCAGTGCAGTTCATACTGGACAGCTGCTCGCACAGTAAGCACAGACAAACTTCTATACCACAATCACTGATCACCTGTGAAATGTCACTAACTGCATAACATAATTAACATATTGCCTAGCAACAGCAACAGCTTACTAGATTCAAAATATTTCTAACAGAATGAGCTTTGAAGCTACATTACAAAGTCTACACTCTCCCACAAGGATTGCGCGTTGAACTGAACTAAAGAGAATACAAAAACAAAAAGCGGCGACATAGAGTGTATGCTTTTGGGAGCAAAAGTTTGGTCGCCAACTAGCCCAGACCTTTTCTCTTGTCAAAGAACTAAACAAGACCACTTTTCACCATTAGTTCTCAGCCTGAGTGAAGAGAAAGTTTCATTTTGTTACGACCAGGGCTTTATTGAGACCACGAGGGGCGACTGAAAGCAGATGGATCCGCTTGCCGAGCACGAGCCGCTACCTCCTCGTTCTCCTCTACTCCGTAGTCAGTGATTCCGACCAAGATGCCGTCCAAATTGAATAGGCATCGCCTCCTCATGGGCGTCAAACTTCCCCCTACGAAGCCGAAGCCCGCAGGGCGAGTTAAAAAGCACCACGCGAATGCTAGGCCTTCAGCCGCGCAACTTAAGTCACTTCAGTTCGTGCAGAACGACGGCCGCTTGCCGTGAGACGCGCTATGCGGTAATTGGCGTCACTAATTTGCTCAGTAATAACATAGGGTACATCGTAGTGGCACAGCAGCTTCTGAGAAAATACCTCCTTTCTGAGAGGTCGTCAAAACAATACCAAATCACCGGGGCTGTAAATGACGTGACGGCGCAGGAATCTTAGCGCGCTTTGGATCGATCTTGAGAGGCGAGGGTACGAAGGCGGGCAAGGCGCCGGGCCTCTTCGGGGAAGCATAGTGTTTGTGCGATGGAGGATATTCATAAGGCTTCGCAGAAATTGGCAGTATTGTGTCCAGGGTGTAGCGGGGGTGGGGTGAGAATAAGAACAAAGAAGGGGCTGAAGCCAGTAGTCTCATGGCACATGGTATTGAAAGCATACACGATGAACGTCAGGACACTGTCCGAGTTTTTGTGCTTTCAATCAACGTACATTGGCAGCATGTTAATGGTCATTCGACTCGTGCGCTGTTAGCCCATTCGTCTGGGGATGGTAAGGTGGTGAATGGTCAAAATGCGATGCGCAGTAACGGAGAGGCTGTTCCACGACGTCAGCGGTGAACTGCCGACCACGGTCACTGATGATAACTTTTGGGGGTCCATGGTGGATAACAGTGGGGTGCGGCATAAAAGAGGATACATGACACGCTGTAGACGAGGGTAGGGATGTTGTTTCGCAATACCGATTAAGGTAATCAATGAAAACCGCTTTCTAGCGGGTCCCAAGATAGGATTTGGGAAATGAGCCCCGGAGGTCTATGCCCATCGAGTGGTGTGGCAGGTGGTGTAAAAGGTGAAGCTGACCAGGTGCAATGCTAGTAGGGCGCTTATATTGTTCACACTGATTGTAGCTGGCGACGTACGGCTTAGTCGCGCCCCACGTTTTCGACCAATAGAAGCATGCCTGGGTACGGTAGAGCGTTCGTGCCGACCCACGATGTCCAGATGTAGAGTCGTCGTGCATGGATTGCAAGACAGAGGTGTACAGGCTTTCAGGAACTACCAGGAGGAAGCGGTGGCCTGTACAAGAATAATTTTTCTTCCATAGTTGGCCATCTCGCACGCAAAAGTGATTTGTACCGGAGGGGTCTTCAGCCTCCGCAAGGAAAGACCGCAGGGTTGAATATCTCTGCCGCTCTTGTAGGTGACTATATTGTCTAACTCTTGTAGCCGGAGAGCCCACCGTGCAAGGCGCCCACACAGGTCACGCATGTTAACGAGCCAGCACAGGGGATGATGGTTGGGGACGATACTGAAAGGGCGTCCGTACAGATATGAATGGAAACTGCGTGGCGAAGACGACGCTGTGGCATTCCTGCTCGGTGACCGCATAACTGCGCTCTGGCTTACTAAGTGAGCGGCTGCATACGCAACATTGTGCTCTTTGTTGACGAAGCGCTGGACAAGCACAGAGCCTAGGCCAACACCGCTGAAGTCGGTATTGATCTCTTTGGGGGCGGAGGGATCGAAGTGGCGAGGTACAGGGTAAGATGTGAGAAAAAATTTTTATTTGGCGGAAGGCGAAGTCGCACTCACGGAAAGCGACATCTTTGTGAAGCCACTGGAAAGCCACATCTTTGTAAAGCAGGCCTGTCAGCGAGTATGCGATGTCCGCAAAGCGATGAATAAAGCGGCGAAACTATTAGCATAAGCCTAAGAAACTTGGCAGCTTTGACAAACTGTGGTGGCTTGAACGACACGACAGCTGCAGTCTTGGCTCGGTCAGGTCTGACGCCGTCTTTGTCAACGAGACGTCCAAGCACTAACGCTTGACATGCCCCATATTTTTGTGTTGCACCTCTTGGTTGTAAATAATGCATAGCAATTCTGTAAGCATGGTACACGATGTTAAAAGCACGAACTCGTAAAATAATATTAATAATCGTACTACGTGTACCCACCAGTTTCGGTTTTGGTTTGTAGTTGCCATGTTTTTAGGTGACGTCAAGAACCAGACAATGAGTTGTCACGTGGCGCGGAAAAGCGTGACGTCGAGTGGGTACGTCGTCTGCTTGGCACGCACGTGGTGCGCGAAAACAGAGTCGGGAGCACGGCAAGTCGCAATAGCGAATAGCTCCGTGTCTGGACGCAGAGACCGTACCATCGTTTTCTACTGGACTTCATCAAATCAGCTAACCTTTTTCTATTCATTTAATCTCTAATACACCATTCATCACACCATCACCCATCATTGATGCCCTGGGGCAATGAATTTCACTTTAACAAATAGCTCCGTGTCGGAAGGTGAATTTTATCTTGGCGAAGACTGAGTTTAGGTTAGTCTAGTTTATGGGGGTTTAACGTACCAAAGCGTCTCAAGTTATGAGAGACGCCGTAGTGAAGGGCGAAGACATTGATTATGAGGAATCGGGGGACGACACAGAAAATGAAGAAGAAGACGCCGCAGTCGCGAACCCGGACCACCACTTTATTTTTGACCCACTGGACAGCGAATCCCAAGAGGATGCAGGCATCAGTCCCGATGCAGTTCAGGTTGTTCCAGCGTTCGCCGAGCGTATAGACAGCGTCAACTGGTAAGCAGCGTTGTTTTCGTGCTCTTTTGCTGCTCGTCTAAGGAATTTTTGTTTGTTTTCGTCCCACCTGCAGTGTGCGATCTGTTCGCCATTATGTCACTGGTAGTCAAACATCGCGAAGGACGAAAAAACGAGGCCACTAACAAGTGCAACTCCACCTGTTGTAGCTCGGTCTTTGCAGTTTGCATGAACGATGCGCATATATTGTGTCGCGAGCACCCTTTACGCCGTTTGGATGCTATTTCTCTCTGAGCTGTTTGCACATGCCTCCCACATGTATAGTGCCGTAGACTTTGCGTGATTCAGGAGTATAATTTTGCTGCTCCAGCAAGCCATTCACACCTTTATTCCTTTCATTTTTATCGTGCTCCATGAAACATACTTTCTTGTGGTTGTCGCATGCCTCGTGGAAGCGTGCGCTAATTCGAGAACTCGCAAAAACGCACCCGGTGTATGCACAAAGCGGTCCTTCCGAAATTGCCTCGGGTGCAGGTCAGAAAGCTTGCAAGTGCAGAATTTGCGTGCTACAATAGTAGTAGTAATAATAACAATAATGATATTTATTATAGGTGTGAATGCGGTCGCTGTCGCGCCATTGACACCGTGCTTGAGTCTGTATGCTGCTGTGAAGTCCCTGAAGTAGCTGCTCACATCTCCGAGTGTGGAAAGTGCATCACCAGCAGCAACATGCTTGTACAGGGGTGCCTTAAATTATATGCACTGCAGCTTGCATATTTGACACTACTGGAAGACAGACCGGTGCTTTTCAACACACCAGAGACCCACGTGTAAATGAATGTTGCATGTTCAATCATATATGCTAGATGTACTTGCGATAATGTCATGCTCTACTCCTGTATTAGTTTCAATGATGGAAATTGTGTCTTGCATTAAACTCCACATTTGTATTGATATCCAAACCTAGCTTTGCCACCATTTTTCTTGCTGGTACGCAGTTTGAATGCAGCCTCCCACGTATGAACTAAGTTTTGAAGTTTCAGCACAGTGGTTGAAACTATGGCAATCCTAACAGCAAAGATAAAAGCATAGAATATATAGCCTCCTATATAATATCGCCACATACTCTCTTATTCTGTCTATACACCTAGCCTAGAACCTCAATTGCTGGCACTTGCCACTGATATTGAACAAATAATAGAAAAACTGATTCAGAGTTTTGTGACTAACAGTTTTTTGTTTTGCATGTCACCATCATAAAGCAGCGACTATTTTTTCAGTCGTTACAGGTACACGATGTACCGTCGGTTTGTGCGCTGGACTTGGCGTTGCCAGGGGAGGAGGAATCGTAGAGTTGTGCCAAGCTGTGTCCTGGGAGAAACCAGACGTGCTTACCCCGCATAGCGATACTGTGAGTTTTTCTACCCGGAATAAATTAGTATCAGAAATCATCTGTGCCCTCTGAAGGTAACAAAGTGTATAGTCTTATATTTCGCATCAAAATGCAAAGCTGAACAATAAACTCCAGGTAAAACTAAAAACAAAGTGTACATTACCCTGAATTATTATCAGTGATATTTTCGACAAATCTGTAAGTTGTATAGCTACACATACACGTATTTTAGGCTGGCCTAGCTACACATACAACATATGCATGAATTGCTGCGTTCAACAATACAACTACCGAAATTCACACAACAAAACAGGTTTTGTACCTGTGATAAAATATTACATTGCTCTGTAATCACTATGAATGAAGACACGCAATTTCATACGCAGTAGTCAAATGGAAGAACGGCTATACCTGCCTTAGCTCCCTTGCATAAAGATTGACCCCAGCCGAGCCAGTTTGTGCCCAGGATATGTGGGTACAATGAGGGACATCGCAATACGATGGACTTCCTCAGTTATATGCACTTTTGGAAATTCCTGAGAGGCGCATAAACCCCACATACTGTGTCAAGGTGCATGCCTTGCCTTCTGCAAAGCGCTGATTATCATCATGTCAACAATTCCTCAATATCCATGTTATCTAGACGAACCAGTTTTCTAGAAGCAAACCCTCTCCAATTATCCTTTTTTTCTCACATTTGCTCACCTCTGCTTCAAAGGTAAAGCAAACAATGGTTACCCAGATCGGCGATACACTAATGCAGTTTTGTACAAGCAATACACCACATCAATCTGAGTCCACTTCACACAAAGCAAATACATGCAAGTATTGAAGGCTTGACGAGTTGCACTAGGCTCATTTTTGGAGGACAAGGACAGCAGAACAGCTACACTTGCGCTAATCGAATGAAGGTGATTTGGAAGAAGCAACAAATCACAACTAAATTAAACAGATGTAGGAAGGAATTGAAAAAGCATTGGTAATATTTGGTAACAATTGTGAACGGTTAAGCAGAAACTGTTTGTGTGTATCAAGGAGCTTTCACTGTGAAAGGAACTTCCAAACTCGAGAGAGCCAGGATGTAGTATCACTAGGAGCCCCAGCTTCTTGCAGTCCGTGAATGATTTAAAATTTGACCTTTATATGGGGAATTCTCAGCAGGCAGCTACATTTCTTTATGCAAGTGTTGCGCACCTCAATAAGCTCAGCAGATCTATGGGAATGCTGTGAATTTAATTTGAACGAAAACAATACTGAGTAACAAAAGTGTAACTACTTTCAAATAACGCTAAGCGTCCATTCTGAGGATTCCTCTTGCGGCAGTATCAGGCCTTTCAGCAATAAAAGTAAGCAGCAGGGAAGTGTTAAACCTTTGCAGGGCTGTATCTGACTGCCTACTCACTACAAAAGGTGCAGGATTATGCACTGGGGCATCATCAGTGATATTCAGTCACTGCCCAGCACTGTATAGGAAAATATTTGCGGCGATTTAGCTCTGGTTAAACCTGGAGTGAAGCGATAGCTACAGCTGGCCGAGTGGAACTTGGTCAGTTGAATTTCCGAGTCAGTCTTCCGCCGCTCCGTTTCGCTGGGCGTTCCTTCATCTTTGTCCCACTTGACACGGTGCATGCGCACAGCTGTGCGAGCTCGGTTTCGCCGGCGCGCCGCGCCGCCGTCAGCAGCAGCTGCGCACCACGTGGCTGGTCACGTGAAAAACCACGTGATCAGCCACAGCGCTGCTGGCAGCTTCTCTGCACCACGTGACCAACCACGTGACAGCGTGGCGGCGCAGCCACTAGGTGGCAGCGCAGCCATAGGGTAGGGGGCAGCCACGGGGTGGCGGTGCAGCCACAGGGTGGCGGCGCCACCACAGAGTGGCAGCGCCACTACGCTGAAGCCTCGAAATGCTACCGTAATCTAGCTATCGCTAAAAAAAAAGCCAATCTTCAAGCCACAATAAAATCAAGCACTGCGCTGTCTATACCTAAGATAGCTCAACCTAAATCACCTAGGCTAGATAATCAAAAATCAGCTGCAAGCAGTTGGGGCCATTACGACCATATGTCAGGTAACACTCGGAGCCCAGTTTGCGTAGTGCGACATGGGTGTTGTTTACGGAATTACTGCCACCTGTGCAAGAATATATGACTGCCAGACATGAAGGGCACTGTGTCAGTGATAGTTGGAAGCAAGTTACTTTTTTGAAGGTGTGCCGAACTCTCAAAAATTCTTTCATTGTTGTTCTTGTGACGCTAATAATTCGACTTTCATAATGCGCACTGATCTTCGCACTTCCAGAGAAGAAGCCTTTCAGAAATCCTCGTATCTAATCATCTCCTCTTTCACCCTCGCCTGGAGTAGCATGCCAGGCTGACAACAGGCAAATATCTCTTCTTCCAATAAAATCCCGCCTCCTTCTCCTTTCAGAAGGTAAACAATATTTCTTCCTATTCTTGATCCTTATACGCCCTGTGCACTAACCCCCTCACGTTATGCCCTCTAATGAGAGCCTTTAGGGGCAAACTGACCACATAAATTAAAAGTAGGATCCAAGCATTCACCGACCTTGTATAAAAAGATGAAGGAAGATTGGTTTTCCTATCTATTTGCAAACGCTGCAGCCCAGATTTCAACACCTGGCTTGAGTTCTCTTTTTGTCTCATTTTATTGTTCTTTTGGTTGTTTACTTCATTTATTATTTTTCCTCCATTTACTGCTTTTTCCAAAACACCCGCACCTGAAACTACTTGTGTTACCTCTCTTTTGTCATCAACTTTGTGCACTGCACAAATATAAACAATTTTCACACAGACACGTGCTCCATAGAACCAGCCACCTGTGAGTCTTTGTACAAAAAGTGTCTTGTCTAGTAGATGCATAATACTTATTGAACATGTCAGAACACAAAATCTTAACACAGGAAGTGTGCCCTTACTTGGAGGGCTAAGCGGCATTACAAATGGTTACAAACCATACTGTTTACCTAACACCCTGAGATCTGAAAGAACGTGCTGACGCAGTAGTACAATGAACACACATACAGGACATTACTTCAGAAAGCATACACCTGTGGGGCTTACAGAGACTATACTAAGCAAGGACTGAACGCACATGAAAAGGATGGCAGAGTTCGGGAATTTTTATTGGACAGAACACCTTGCACAAAGAAAACGGCAAAATGTCACTAATCCTGCGACTGTGGAATAAACTTTACAAAAAAAGCAAAAGACAGCTTTTATGTAGACGGCAGTTATCATGGAGGTTAAACAAATCACGGTTGATAAATACTACATCCTGACCCCAACACGTCCGGTTATCTGTCGGTACTGCTCGGACCTACTTTCTGACGAGTGCCTGCTATTTGGTGCTCCTACTTTTTACTGCTACGATTTTTCTTCCCTGTTAGGTCTGCTACAGCTGCTTGATTTTTAGTAAATGTTTCTAAAGCTTCAGCTGCAAAAGGAATTTGTGCTCTACTTGTAATTGCGTGCACTCCGGCCCTGTATCCACCATCCTGTACATGTATTCACACCTCCTCCTTCGTAGGCAGAAGCTCAGCGCCTAAAGGATCAAGTTACATGCCTCACTGAGCAATTTTACAGCCTCTATGGAATACACAACTGCATAGCATAAGATTCTGTCGTCTTACACTCAATGAGTAAGCTGGAGTTCTGACCAAGTACAATATGCATATTCTTCTACGTCCAACAATGGTTCAAGTCAAATGTTAGGTCTGCAAGCGTCTCTTGCATTTCGCAGTTATCTTATTCACAGCACTGATGCAGCATGGGTGGCTGCTATGCTACACTAGAACATATTGCTTCCACAACAGCTGCAGCCAAACTGGTTCATTCCAGCCTCTGCGCGTCTCTTTTACTTCTTCACCTCAGAGCGCACGGCGCTAATGTGCCACCACAAGGCCTCCCACTCAGGAGACGCAGTCGTGCCAGCGAAGTCATCCGGCTAGGTGAAATAGGCCAGGGAAATGTCTTGTTGGGAAAAAGTGGAAAGAGGAGTGAGAGGGCAGCTGATGAAGGAAGCATAGTGTTGTCGACGTGGGCAAGCTTTATGTGGTTGAGGGAAATGACCGTGTCATAACTGATGACACACGGCTTTTTAGTTTTGCCACCCCGCGCGACAGCGAGATGGGATCCCGTATAGGGTGCCTGAAGCAGACGGCAGGCCCAATTCACGCATTAGAAAACATATGCGCTGTCTCTCAAATCGCGGTGGACGAATGTCAGCTTGCGCTGCTGAGCACGTGTCGGACGAGCGGAGATAGGGGCAGGAGAGTGGTTAGACTTTCAACATAAAGCATGCCAGGACAGGACATACAATGCTTTGGGCTGGCGTTCATAAGAAATCAGCCGTTAGATGCAACGATGCTCCATAGACGTGATGAGAAGGGGCACATTCGAGATCCCCCTTGATGGCCGTACTAAGATCTAAAAGGACAACTGGCAAGGAAGTGGCGGCAAAATGATCTGGAAGGATGTAATTCATGAGTGAAGCCTTCCGCTGACGGTGTAACCTCTTGACCAAACTGTTGGCTTGCGGACGGTAAGCTGCAGTTTTGAGGAGGGAGATGCCGACAAGCTGGGTCAAACTGGCGACAAGTGCGGCCTCGAAATAGCGGCCTCGGTCGGTGGTGATCTCCGCTGGCACGCCAAAACTGGCAGTCCACGTGGAGATCAGCGCGGAGGAAACCGTTTCCACAGCGATGTCCGGTATAAGGCTGGCTTCTAGGCAGCGCATAAAACAGTTAAATATGGTGAGTATATAACGGTAACCGTGCGATGATGGTAATGTCCCACCAGGTCGATGTGCATAAGTGCAAAATGGAAGTCCGAAGGATGGAAACTTCCTAGAGGGGTCCTAGTGTGACGATAAATCTTGCATTGCTGACGGGCAACAAGGCACGCCAGAACCCAGATGCGAACGTCCGCGTGGAGGCCTGGCCACAAGAAAAGCTCCGGAATAGGGTGCTGAGAGACACGGATACCAAGATAAGAAAGGTGGTGAACATCGCTGAAAAGGGGCCAATGTAGAGGCACAAGAATCTATATAAGGGCATGTGTGTCGAGTGACAGGGTTCACGTCACAAATAATGTCGCCAGGATCAAAACAATCTACGGGGCGCAGGTGCAAGGATGCTGAACAAACTGAACTACTTGAAGGTCTTCAACATGCTGTTGATAACGGGCCAGGAATTGCATGATAAAAGAAGGTGTTTGCTGGAAAGAATGTTATGGGCGCTCTTGCGTCGCCGAATGCCGGTGAAAATTTCAACAGGACGGCAAAATGTCAAGTTTTCCTGGGTGAGAAGGTGTTCTCGGATCAAGAGAAAGCGCTCGTGTGTTGTCTGTGGTCTGTGGAAATCACAGAAGTTCGGCCTTACAAGAATAAATGGAAGTGTTTCACGGTGATGTATACCACGAGCAGCTCGCGGCCGAGAGCACTGTACTGCTTCTCTCAAGATGAGAGCTTCTTCGAGGAAAAATCGAGAGGACACCAGTCACTGTTAAGAAATTGCTGCGGGACGCCGCCAACAGCGGAGCGCGAAACTGACCGTAACGCTCCTGGGTGCGCGGTGCGGCCGTTGAACTAGAAGGCTGTTAAAGGCGAGACGCTCCTTGACAGCAATGAAGACAGCATTGGCAGCCTCGATTCGAGTGAAAGCTGGTGCTTTTGGGTTGGCCAACTAAAGTTACCTTTTGAATGGTTGCAGAACAGCAGCACATTTAGGAATGAAACACCTGTGGTAGCTGATGAGACCAATGAAACCTGGAGCTGATGTAATGAGTCCAGGTGGGGGAAGTCCGCGACTTCCTTGACCTTGTCTGGAAGAGGTTGGATACTTTGGGCGTCGACGAGATGTCCGAGAAATACCAAAGATGAAACGCCAAACACGCATTTGTCAGTGTTAAGATTGAGTCCGCGCTCGGCAAAACATTTGATGAAGAGGCGCAGATGATGGAGATGCTCTGCGGGAGAGGAGCGAACGACGAGGACATCATCGATGTGTGTGAATACGAACAGAAATCCTCGAATAAAGACGTCAATGAAACACTGGAAGGTTTGCACTTTATTTTGTAGGCCAAAAGGCATCCTCATGCATATCTATTAGTTGCCATACAATCCTTACGTAGTAAAAGGGGTTAGATCATCAAAGCATTCTGTTGTGATGACTGTACACATAACACTATTTAAGCTAAAACACTAACTCTAGAACAAAAAGAAGGGTACAGCGGTGTGAATAATACATTCATGGCAGCAAGAAAATTAGCAGAATCAAAAAGATGTCACACAGACATACTAAATTTTCTGCACACAGTGCTTAAACATACTTAAAGAAAGAATATATAATGTCCACATTTCCAATTGCATAAATCCAGGCATTTATAAATTAAACATGCATACCTTATACACAGCTGGGAACAAGATGTCCTTTAGGATTCTGTCCTATGTGCGCTTTGAAAAAAAGCAGATGCCGGCATTCTCCACGTTTCGCAGGGACTGCGTTGAGCTGCATCCTCTGAACAAAATGGCAGCGACCAAAAGCAAGTTGCCATGTTCAATCCGCCTCTGTATTGGCCGGCAACACAACTTTGTGCTGTGCGTACACGACTTGTCACCACAACAAGAGAGCCGATGACCTGTAAAAACAAACAGAGCAATATTAAAGAACTAATCATGGCAGGAAGATATAAAACAGCGTATTTTAGCATATTACTCTGATCAACTGAGAAAAGTTTACTGCATCCGCTGCACTGGATAAGT
Organism: Amblyomma americanum; assembly: GCF_052857255.1. Taxonomy (NCBI): domain Eukaryota; kingdom Metazoa; phylum Arthropoda; class Arachnida; order Ixodida; family Ixodidae; genus Amblyomma; species Amblyomma americanum. The sequence continues at coordinate 472,913,330 of NC_135497.1, forward strand.
GAGACTCAGTTAAACACCTTCAGTGAAGACTATGCTGAGTGATGGCACCTCCGGCAGAGATTGGTGAGTTTCAGCAAGCAACCCTCATAAACAATGAACTTCCGAGGTGGTGATGGTTCAGAGGAAGACCTGCAGGCAGTTTAGTATTGTCATGTAAGTAATCAAACAATATGCTCAAGGTTCAACTACTATAAACCTTAAAGAACGACAACCTTCAGGTACTACTACAAAAATATTTGAATGTTGATGTTACACACAGGTTCTACTAAAGCAAAACGCGTTTATACAGATAGGCCATGACAGACTTATGCTGGACAATTATAGAGGCTGCTTGTCAAGTGCTTCTCCCAAAACCAGCGTATCACAAGATTTGGTATGTACAAGGAAACAGTGTAAAGATCAATGGTTTTCGAGGATCTTCACCGAAACAGGGAGGTTGTGGGTGCCACTATGCTTTGTATTTTTTAACCTAAGCTATTCAATCTGTGGAAATTTTCTTTCAAGTAGAAATCTCGCTGTTGTTTAAGCTATCTCAAATCTAACTCCTTATCTACTATCACTAGGTCACTGCACTGCTTTTAAGCCGACAATCTTGGAACTCTCGCTTGTTAATGTCGATGATGGACGCTTCACATTACTTTCATTACTTCTGAAACCTAAACCTGTGTGAATTCTGGATGACTATTGCCACATCCTAGCTCCTTTGCTGTTATGGGATGTGAGCGAATTTCTTAACAAAACAGCTTAATTTTTTATTGCTGATGTCGATTATTATTGCAATAAAAAGCATCCATTCGTTCTTTAAAAAATATTTGAAGCAAACACGAAGTCAATTTAACATATTTCAGTTTATTATTTTTCACAATACAGAAAACCAACTTCCTGGTAGTAATGAGTAATAAAAATAAAGGATGACCACAGCCAACAAATCCTTACCTCTTTCACTGAGTTGCGGTTACAAACAGTTGATTGCTTCGCCGAGGAAGCTTTGGGACGATTATGGTAAATTTCAAAACAAGGAACCACACATAACGGTTTGTTGCAGCTCTTGCACCAAAACAGTGTTTCCTTACTAATTTTCAGGCCCTTGTCTCGCTACATCTCCTCAGTCACTGGCACCCATTTTTTGACGCGGGAGTGCTCACACGGACGGCAACCTTTCACCTTCTCAGTAGCCTTGCGGATAGTTTCTTCGACCACCATTGAAATGAATTCATCGAGGAAACGCTGAATATATTCAAGTAAGCCATCAGGCGAGCTTATAGTGAACATCTTACCCGAAACTGCCAGAAAATGAAACCGAAGCGGTCCCATAGGGATGATACTGACGTCGATCTTCATCCACTGACGCGCGCTCGCAAATTTCGCTTCTGAGCTGTCCTCTTCTTCATCGGAAGAACTGCTCAGCACAACGTCATCACTGTCGTCCTCGCTCCCTGAAAGAATTTACACTTCGGTATCTGAATTACCATCGTCTGAAGAAGATGACGACGGAGAAAAGCGTCTTTTACGAAAAGATGGGCCAGCAATACACGTGTCGCCTCCACCGGATGCTATTTTTAAAACCCAGGTTTCCATAAGAAAAAAAACGTTTATGCTGTAATAATAATAATTGGTTTTGGAGGAAAGCAAATGGCGCAGTATCTGTCTCATATATCGTTGGACACCTGAACCGCGCCGTAAGGGAAGGGATAATGGAGGGAGTGAAAGAAGAAAGGAAGAATGAGGTGCCGTAGTGGAGGGCTCCGGAATAATTTCGACCACGTGGGGATCTTTACGTGCACTGACATCGCACAGCACACGGGCGCCTTAGCGTTTTTCCTCCATAAAAACGCAGCCGCCGCGGTCGGGTTCGAACCCGGGAACTCCGGATCAGTAGTCGAGCGCCCTAACCACTGAGCCACCGCGACGGGTTTTTTTATGTTGTAGAAGAAACGAAATTAACAGGTCTATGCTGCCATCTGTCAAGCAAAATGCCATCTAAGCCACACACGTGCGCTGCTCGTACGAAACGCTGAACGGAAGAACCTATTCATCCAGGACGAGCTACAGCCGTGAAAAACGGTTGAGGGGCTAGGAGGGTAGACCATTTGTTTTCTTATATTAACCTCAATTTTCATAATTAGTTGTCTATTTCTGTCGCTGCGATTGCCGTTTGAAATAGTAGGGCTCAGTATCCTGAATCATCACACTCTATACAAATGCTGTAAAAAGGGAGTAAAATTGTACTCTATCGCAAACCCTCGCTCGATCGATCAAGCCTTACGACTCACGTATTCATGTGTTTCGTTACTATTTTTTTCCTGATGTCATCGAAATTTGGAATGCTTTGCCTGTTGAAGTTGTCGAACAATCGGAAGTGCACAAGTTCGAACGTTCTATCGACATTTTGTGTCGGGGGCACCCAACTTGATGTTATGAGACATGAATTTTTTCTGTTGTATATTGCATTGTATTCCCTCCCTGTAACGACCCTCAAGCGTGGGTCAACAGTATCAATAAAAAATAAAATAAAATAAAAGGGTGTGCGCTAGAGGACAGTTTATTTATTTATTTATTTATTACAATACCTTCAGGGCCCCAGTGGGGCGTTACAGAAGGGAGTGGATAAAAAAGTAAAAACAATGCAGCAAAAATGAAAACAAAAGTAAATGGAAAATGTAATGTAATACAGCAAGGAATGAAAAAACGTAAGCTTGAACGAGATACAAATCAGATTACGTAAGAAAACAACCTAGTCAAACACATAGTTTTCCGCGGCATTTTTGAATAAACATGTGTCAGAAATGTCGGCAACCAAGGTGGGCAGGTGGTTCCAATCGCTCGCCGTCTTGGGTATAAACGAGTTAAAATATGCATTGCTTCGGCAGTATGGAATGCGTACCTTGTGGCGGTGATCCGTGCGAGGTGATATGAACGATGGTTCAAATAGAAGATCCCGTTTTAGCTGATGATTGTGGTAGTAAATATTGTGAAAAGTTAGTATTCGCGCGAGTTTTCTACGAAGGGAAAGGCTAGGAAGGTTCATAGTATTTTTCATTGTAGTTACACTAGCAGTGCGGGAAAATTAGACAAAATAAATCGGGCGCTACGATTCTGTACTGACTCTAACTGATTAGTAAGAGTTTCAAGTCCCGGGTCCCACACAGAGCACGCATATTCTAATTTCGATCTAACTAAGGTTTTATAGAGTAGCAGTTTTAAAGAAGATGGAGCCATGGAAAAATTACGACGCAAGTAGCCAAGCATGCGGTTAGCATTGTTAACAACATAATCAACATGTGCCTGCCATGAAAGGTTAGCAGTTATATGAACCCCTAAATATTTATATGTGGTAACTTGCACAAGGAGAGAACCTGAAATATTGTAGGGAATAAGATTTTCGTTAGCAGACCGGTGTGAAATACGCATGACCTTACACTTGTTAGTATTCAGTCTCATGAGCCTAATATTACACCAACTAGATACCTTATTTAAGTCACATTACAGTAAGGATGATTCTGAAGCGGATTTGATTACTCGATAAATAACGCAATCATCTGCGAAAAGCCTAATTGTGGAGTTAATAGAAATTGGTAAATCGTTAATGTATATTAGAAACAATAGCGGCCCGAGCACGGAACCTTGAGGCACGCCGGAGGTAACAGAGCATGGTGAGGAATCAGCGTTATTTGCAGTGACGAATTGAGTTCTGTTACGCAAAAAACTTTCGATCCATGAAAGAATGTTTGGGTCGATGTTTAGTTTGCCGAGCTTAAAACAAAGTAGTTGGTGATTAACAAGATCGAATGCTTTCTGAAAATCTAAAAATACACAGTCAATGAAAAAGCCCTTGTCTAATGCATCAAATAAATCATGGGTGAAGGCAATGAGTTGCGTTTCACAAGAAAATGATTGACGAAAGCCATGCTGAGGAGGGAAAAAAACGAATGATTTTCTAGAAATTTAACCTCATTAGAATAAATGACATGTTCAAACAGTTTACACGGGACACTCGTTAATGATAAGGGTCTGTAATTAAGAGCACAATGAGTATCACTAGACTTGAATATTGGTACCACCTTACCCACCTTCCAGTACCCGGGTAGCTTTCCTGAATTCAAAGATTGCGAAAACAGTGCACACAAGTAAATGGAAGAATAAACACTTGTATTCTTTAAAAATTTAGAATTTATGTCGTCGATTCCCGAAGAAGAAGAAATTTTGAGATTATTAATTAGACTTTCTATACCAAGACTGTCAAACACAATTGGGTCCATTAATGGATTCTGCACAGGCTGAAAAGAGGGCAGAGAAACAGATGAGTGCTGTAAAAAAGTATTTGAGAAGGCGTCGTTTAGCACTTGAGGGCATTCTGATGAAGGAATGGCTGCGCCGCTTCTATCGTTCAGAGCTATTGTTTTATGCTTGGGACCAGAAATGATGTTCCAAAATGTTTTGGCATTATCAATCAACAAAAACGGAAGCGTACTCTGGAAGAAAACCTGCTTGGCGTTTCTTAAGGCTTTTCGATACTCAGATGTTATGGCACGATACGCATCCCAGTGATCAGAGCAACCGGTGGTTTTTGTTCTACGATAAACTCGTTTTTTTTACTTAAAAGGCGTTTTAATGCGGCAGTGAACCACGGGGAACGTTGCTTGCCTGATGTGACGCGTACAGGTATGTGTTTTTGGACGAGAAAATGAACTTTTTCTTTAAAAAGGCGCCAGTTCGTTTCCACAGTACGGTTATAAAAGTTTGGCATGCACTCTCCTAAGAATATTTCGAGTTCAGCGTTAATCGACGGAAAATTTGCCTTTGAATAAACTCTGATATATTTGGGATTGGGTCACACACGTGTGCTAGTATCTTTAAGGTCAAACTGGATGAAGGAGTGGTCACTGAGGCCTGGTAGAAATGCCAATGAATGAACTAGCTCAGGAAGCGTAGTTAGAACAAGATCAATAATGTTAGCGCTAGTAGTGGTGATACGGGTTGGCTGGGTAATGAGCTGAGAAAAATTGAAGTCAGTGCACAAATTTATGAAGCAAATCGTGTCAGGTGACGAATCCAGAGTGGAAGGGAACGCGCCAGACCAACTTATTTTTGGCATGTTGAAATCGCCAAGTAAAAAGATTGGCGAAGAAGGAAACCTAACTAAAATGCGATTGAGCACATCATGAAGTTCACTACAGAAAGACGATGGAGCATTTGGAGGGCGATAGCATGCGCAGAAGATTACGTCTCGATGATTAATGCGTATAGAGGTGCATACAATTTCTAGTGAAGAAACAAGTGACACGTGTGAAGAATGCAGATGATCAGCGACCGCTATCAGAACACCGCCTCCTATTCTGTCTCCACGGTCACATCGATAAGTAATGAAATCCTTTTCGCAGTTTAGTATTTCATCATTAGAAATCTTTGAATTCAGCCAGGTTTCGGTGAGGACCAGAATGTCTGCATCGCACGTGTCGATGATAGTACACAGATCATCACGCTTGTTAACAACACTACGAATATTAGAGAACAAAACACATTTGTCATTTGGAAGCTCATGACCACGAGCAGGTAGCTACGCGGTAGAAAGATCGGCAGGCAAGGCACTACTATCAGGGCTGCGTGGGGATGCTCGGTTATTGATATGTTATTCACAGATGCTATCCGATGCCAAAATGTAGATGTAAAACTTATTCTTTGCTCCCATATAGGGATATTTGTGTTTAGAGTCATGCAATGATTCTTTGTCAATAATCGTTTTCTATTTCCTACGCAAGCCCACAGTCTTCGTTTCTGCCTATGTTTAAAGTTCTTTACTTCCGTTTCAGTCGACCTCAAACTATTTTGTATTCTTTTTCTTCCATTTTGAGTCAACACTGTCTTTATTGATACCTGAAGGCCTCGAGTTACATTCAGTTTTCACCTGATTCTAACGCCATTCCTCACATAAAATTTTACTCTGCATTTCTCGACCTGTACAGCATCTCTTTAAGACTAACAGTGAGCACCTAATGCTGATATTCCAACAACTCTTTGGTTTACTTCTGGAAACTTGTACAAAGCTGCTTAAATGCATGTCTTGCTAAGTTTGAAGTCAACAAGGAAGGAGATTGCAGGCACGGAGAATGCTGCGCTCAATACAATGAGCACAAACCTTCTAGCTCTATATTTGAGGCATCGCACAGACATAATGTCCAATTCTGCACTTTAGTAGTAAAAAATTAGGCTATGAAGTGCACAACATAAAAGTAGCACTACACTACTAACGAGCTTCCTACTACGCCAAGCCACTCCCAGCAATGCTCTAAGGCCTCCCTGTGTTGTGCTGTACCAGACTGAGGACGCAGAAGCTGCCCAAGTTTCTTGCTCATTTATTTTGCCCTTAGGCACAGCACTTTCAATACTAAGCTCTGGTACCACTCTTTCTATCAAAATTCCTCTCAGTCATTCAAACCTATTGCACCCACTTAAATGTGCTGGAGAATAACCACGGAGTAACTCAGTATCAATGGTAACAACGTCAGAAGCAATTTCTACGGCATAGATTCATTACAGTGGTAAGTTATCTATTATCACCTGCAACCTGTATACCAACATACGCTCGGGAGGTGGAGGGAGAGACGAAAAATTTTGATTTTTGGGCTCGAGGACGGTCCATTTTATTCATCCGTAGCGCTCGCGGCGGCGATCCGTGCTGTTTGGTGTGCGGATCGGAGTTGCTCTCGACAGAACCACAGGTCAGGAACGACGCATGCTCCATCATCCTCCATTTGCATCCTGCAATCTGAGCCTATCTTAAGATCCTCTCTTCGGAGAGCAGCTCACTTTTAAACTCAATCAATGTAGTAATGTAAATAAAAGCACTCGTAGCCTTCCTCCCATAATCTAACTCCTTTAAATCGTCGGCAGTCCTGTCCTGGTGCTGGTGGCGGTGGAAGTGTATAAAACTAGACGGCGGGTGTAGTTGAAGCAGCTCACTTCTGAACTTGCATGCTTGTAAATAGGTAATTAAAACCAAGTCTTCTTTCTGCACTAACGAACTCCTTCATTCACGGCACTCCTGTTCTGGTTGGAGCGGGCGTCGTCTCGACCGAGGTTGCGTCGAGAAGCGACAACGAGCCCCACATCAAACAACTGGTGGCAGCGGTGTTATTGAAGCGCCATATCCAACAGCGCACAGCACAATGGCGGAAGCCGGTGGTTGTGCAGAAGTAGAAACAGCGAGGCCATCTTCATACTTAGGTCTAGTAAAGGCGAGACGTTCACTCCAGGTTTCAGTACCATGTACTTCGCTTCCTTTCTGCAATTTCTTGGTGCTATTTTGACTTTGAGATAAACAGCCAAACAAAACATCAATCTCCGGCATCATGAAAAAACGAAAAAGAGCCAGATCAGCGAAAACTGCCAACCTGTACTCGAAGACAAGACGTCTGGAGCCTCGTCTATGCCCGCGTACTCGCAAGAGTCAGGAAGCCCGCTGACACCATCAACGACGCCCTGCGCAAACATTTTGCACAAACTGACATTGCAGCACAAACATGCACGCCAACAGACATCATTCAGAAAGCATGCGATACATACCTGACGCATTGGCGCTGTTGGTCCGCTCCGTGAGCTCTCCGCAGCAAGAAGACGCTGCGCTGCTGCGAGGTACAATATTGGACGACCCCAGGCCTCAGGCAAAGTTTTTTCTCGAATGCCGAGGCCAGCGAGGAATGCCGGGTTGCACTCGTAGCTACTACTGTCGAAGTGTAGCGAACATATAGCACTACTTGCTCGGAGTCCAATAGTGGTGCCCAGTTGCGCGCACAAAATTTATCCAGGCTTGCCTCTTCGCGGCATCCCGAGGAAATTTATGCAACGCCGCTTCGGTGCGGGACTTCCTGAGGCAAAAGTCAACAACGCACAAAATCAGAGGCATGACGATTGGTGTGCCTAGAAGCTCACTGTGCGCGTAAACTAAAACTCAAGCAGGACTGCGAGACTGGCCGGTTCGCTACAGCAGCATGCGTTGATTCGTTGGTCGTGAAAGCAGCTACAGTCGTGAGCGTGTAAGCAAAGTAGGATTCGCGAGCAAATTTGCTAGGCCACAAAACCGCAAAACATTGTCCAGTACATCAGAAAACTTTGCATGGACGTAACAAATACCTGATGTGTTTTATTTTCTGTCCCCACGCTACTTTGATGGTACTGGCGATGGGTCGGACTTGAAAAGTGAGCATTGTTACAAACTTTAAAAAGAGATTAAGATAAATTCTAGACCACTCTTGAGTTTAATACTTGGCTCCTATGGTGCTCACATACAAAAGAAATGTATGGCAGTCTTTGTACAACCTTGAAACTTGGTGCCTTTAACACTTTAAGGACAAGGCCAGCTTTTCGCATACAGTTCAAGACGAGAGCTAAACGGTTGTGCTCACTGAACGTCTTTCCAAAAATAACAACACGTCTATGTTGCACATGCATATTTCTCACTTCAAACCACGGAACATAGTGTCCATAAATTTCTTGAAGGTGGCGGGTGCATTACAATGGCTTAAGATATTATATTAAATTCATAAAGGCCGTCAGGCGTAACAAACGCTGTTTTCTCTTTGTCCACGGGATGCATAAGTATTTGCCATTACACCGACCGGAGGTCAATAGAAGAGAAGTAGGAGGCAGAGAAAACCCTGTCGATTACATCGTCGATTCGAGGGAGGGAGTATACGTCTTTTCTTGTTACTGCATTTAGACGATGGTAATCTACGCAGAAGTGCCATGATCCATCCTTCTTTCGAGCAACAATTACAGGAGCAGCCCAGGGACTTGACGACTCTTGGATAACACACATTTTCATTGATCAGGCCACCGCGGTGGCTGAATGGTTATGGCGCTCGGCTGCTGGCCAGAAATACGCGGGTTCGACCCCGGCCGCGGCGGTCGGATTTCGATGGAGGCGAAATTCTAGAGCGCGTGTACTGTGCGATTTCAGCGCACGTTAAAGAACACCAGGTGGTCGAAATTTCCGGAGCCCTTCACTACTGCGTCTCTCATAGCGCGACTCGCTTTGGGACGTTAGCCCCCATAAACTATAACAAACCAAACTTTTTCATTGATCACCTTGCGTTCAGACGGCGACACTCGGTACGGCTTTTGTCGGATCAGATGTGAGACGCCACTGTCAACACTGTCTAGGGTCAGAGACGAGGGAATGGAAGACAGGCCACCGGGCTGTGAGAAGTCAAACACAATGGAGTGTCGCGGGTGGATGGCCAACAGAGCGCGGCGCTCATGCGTGGAAACCGAGTTGTCGATCATGCGAAGTAACTGCGACTCGTCGTAAAGCTCTGGCGCTGCTGAACCTAATGCGTCGGTAACCAAGGCAATGGAATCCGGCGATTCTTGGCTGCATAACGCAAGCATTGTACCTTCAGGCAGAACTACAGATTCTGTCGAACAATTCACTGTCCAAAGTTCATTGCGTCCGGTGGTGATGGAAGCCATGACATGAGGAACCAAGATATTCTTCATGCAGGTCAAATGGTTCGTCTCCACAGTCGCATCAAACATGTCGACAGTGGTATCGGGGCAGGAAACGAGTACAGATACAGCCGAAGAAGGAGGTACGATTTTATCTCGGGTAAAACAGAACACACTCTCTCAACTGCACGAGCTTTTCACGTGGCCAGTGGTGAAACAATTGCAGACGCTCAGCTGTCCGATGTGAATGTCGACGTTAGCCCCACACATCCGCAAAAAGTCGAGGCCAAGAATAACGCTGTGCGTCGGTCGGGCGAGCACCGCCCTTTCCGTGCTGAACACTTCACCACTCAAGGAAAGCTTAACACTACACACTCCAACTACAGGCTACGGTTCTCCACTCACACCACAAAACTGGACAATTTTGTCCCATCGAAACAACTTTACGTCCGAGGCGACACTTAAACACAGCACTCATAACTGAAACGGGAGCACCGATATCCACTAAAGCCAACACCGATACACCATCTACTAGCACATTCACTTCGTTCCGTAACATCATTACACGCAGGGGTATCTCTTCCGGCGGCACACTTCCAGCGACATCCCTTCAAGCGGTCGCGCCGACTAGTTTTCCGATAGAGACGAGGGGAGCGGCGTCGAGGTGATAGAGATCGATGAGCGCGGAAAGCTGGAGACGCTGAACAAACTTCTATCCGGTGCCGGAGAACGATTCTGCGTTTGTGCAGGCCATGGCTGCCGGAATCAGGCGGGTAGGATGGACACTGAGAAGGTACAAGTTGGTAATCCGGCCTCGGAGGATAGGTGGAGGAGCCGTAACGGAATGTTTGTTGGCGGCGGCAAAGTCCGGAGATGTGTCCAGGCTGACCGCAGCGGTAAGACACAAGAGAGAAACCAGAAAGAGGCTTTGCCGACAAGTAGTCATCATACGAAGTACTGGGCCGAAAGTGCTCGTCGCATGTGGCCGGCGTCGGCTGGTAAAAGCGGGACCGGTGCTTCGGAGGCTATCGTGTATGTTGCTCGACCGCAGCCCTCGAACAACCCTGTGCTCCTTAATGTCCGCTATGTTAAAGGCGGCTGTGGGAGTAGGGCGCTTGAGATGCACAAGAGGGACCGCTTAGGGATTCCGAGTGAGTTACAGCGACCTGGTAAACTCTTCACGAACAATCTGGTGGATTGTGGAGGCTAGATGAGATGACGATAGTGTGTCTACAGGGGCCACCGTCGTCACCCCGGCCAAACGTCCAAATTTTCTGTGATGCGACGTCCGAAATGTGCGTCAGTGCGGGATGACGTCAGAGAGGGACTGCAGGCTTTCTTTTCCGTTAAGAAAATTGTGAATGCCTTCTGAGAATCCCTTAAATAACATGCCAACTTTGTCCTCTCCTTTCATGGGAGACGACCTTGCAAAACTTCACAATTTCCTCGGTGTACTTCATACACCTCTCTCCGGGAACCTGAACCCTTTGCACAAGCGCTTATTCAGCACGATTCTTTGCGACTGAGTCGCCGAAGCGCTTCCTGAGGTCCTCTAAAAAGCGGCCCCATGTCGTGAACGCATCCTCATGTTTGTCATACCATATTATAGCCGTGTCGGTCAGGAAAAACACGAAGTTGGCAAGTCGGGCGTAGGAGTTCCATTTATTGTAGCGACTCACCCGTTAGTAGTGGGTGAGCAACTGATTGACGTTGTCGTTGGATGAGCCCGCGAACGATAGTGGCTCCCGGTAATGCTGCCACGAACTCCTGGGCAAAGATATTGGAGCCTCGCTGTCCAGGGACATCTTGGGAACAGAAGGCGGCGGAACAACAATGCGACGACACCGGCGAAGGTGGGGCTGGAGATCCGTCTTCTGGGAAACCTGTATACCCAGCACTTCCAACGAGATGTTACGACCAGTGGTTTATTCGAACCACGACAGGTGAATGAAACCAGCCGTTTTCGCTTGCCGAGGACGAGACGCAACCAACTCGTTCTACTCTACTCTCTATTCAGCGATGCCGATCAAGATGCCGGTCAAATAGAATAAGCATTGCCTCTTCATGCAAGTCACAATATCAACACTATTCGCAAAAGCACCTTCCATTCCAGTAAAGTAAAACTGCCGGCGTAAGTCGCACTCTGGTTTAGCTAAAATTATTGGAAGGTTTTTGCGAAAACTGCCGTACGCTAGGAAGCCTAGGGCACAAACGAGCTGCTAATTTCTTGTCTATCAATGTTTGTGGCTTTCTGAGTGGGCACACGCCACTAACCACCGCGGGTTAGGGCTTCGCGCTAGCCTAGGGCCCGGATAAGCCTTCGCCACACGCTCCCTGGGGCCCCGCTGCTGCACACTTATCCTCTGCAAAGAGGAGAGCGAATCGCCGCAAAGACACAGGCTTCCAAGCTCACGAAGGAGACGTTTATTCACGCCGTCCTCCAGCGGTACACAGAATCAACAGTCACCCCGTCCAGGGGCGTGCGAAGAGCATGGCTTCTCTGAGCACTCGGAGTGACAAGAGCAATGCGTTCCTCTAGCACGCCGCTGCAGGAGATTGTCCCCGCGGCAGGCTTTGATCCATCTTGTGTCTCTCGTTCGGCCGTTTGCGAGAGAGAGTGGGCAGTCAACGCAAGGTGCGCATGACGGAGGGCGCTGAACTCCTGTACAGGCTCGAGCCGCTGCAGGTCGCGGACCTGTGCTGGCGAGCTGGAGTGTGCACTGGTCCGAACGGCAAAGGCTGGCCCGGACAGAAAATAGCGTACGCAACTTACGCTGTCTCGGAGGGGTCTCTTCTGGGCTCCGCTTGGAGGGTCGCATGGCGCGCGGCCGCCCAAGCTGGTCCCGAATTGCCGCCAAAAGGCACCAATGGCAAAGGCCCTTGGGAAGCCGGGGTGGAGCTGCGACCGAATGACAGTGATATTAGCCACCCATTTCCTCTCTGTCACTAGAGGAGGGAGAAAGGGAAAAGAGAAAACAACGCGGGGCGCCTTCTTGAGCCGCGCAAAGGTAATGGCGGGAAGCCAGGATTGCCACTACCCCCTTTCCTTAAATGCCCTCCTACCCACCGGTGAAAGCGTGCGGCAAAATAAAAAAGAATCCACATTCCATTTTCACCCATAAACTCAAAAAGACACAAACAAGAATAGGAAACAAACAACACCTGTATATGCCTCAAGGAAACAAAAACCAACATCATGCAGATTATATGCACTGTACACAAGGCGATGTGAATACAACTGTACAACTATCTGACATGTGGATGGCAGTCGCAGAGCGGTGGCGCGGCACATTGGGCCTGTTGGCGACTCGCCGCTCGAAACTTCAATTTAGACTGGTAGGAAGGACCGAGGAGTGACGGTGGTCTTCTTGCCATTGATGACTGCGCCACAGGAGAGCACTAAGTGCGCCCTCGGACACTAAGTCACGCTGGGGCACAAGAGAGCCAGTGTACCCCTTTCGCGCCGGCTGAAACAGGCGCGGCGTTCTGCTTCGTCTTGAGTTGTAAACGTGGCAAATGGCGAGGGGCGATTCTCGTCCCCACGCTCATGCAGAAGCACACAATAGCACAGAAGCACACGTCGATCGATGATAACGACCGGCTCGTCAGAAGCGTCCCTAGAAGCCGGGGCAGGGGTCAAAGGACGCACTTTTCACACTCCACACAGCCCTATCTTTCCCTCCACACAGGCAGCACAAACCCACGCGCCGCGAGACACGCACTCCTGAACGACCAAGGCGTCCCCAGGCGGAACGGAAGGGGGAAAAGACGCACTGTACAGAAGAAGGCAAAATCTGCCACTTCAAGAAGCTGAGTGCAAGCGCGAGTAGGCTGAATTTTAATGTACACGTCTGGTTGAAAAAAGAACGCCAACGCCAAACGAAAATTACTTATGTACATCTCGGAACGTTAGAACAAGTAACAAACAGGAACCGAAAGAGGGTAGAAACTGACTAAAACAAACAAATGCATAAATAGATGCACAAGCCTGGAACTGAGCATGTGGCAAACAAAGGAACGCACCATGCTTCACCTGGGTAGGGCCCGACGAAAAAGCTTGCCAGCAAGCTTAATTAGGCTGAGTGTCTTCGGTTGCGGAAGAGTTCGTTGTCCAGTATCAATCACATCGGTGACCATCGTCTTAGAATGCACCGTTGCGCGGTACGCTTGCGTTCCGCCGCACCAGCTGTGCCTTTGCGCTTGCCTGTGATACCAAGGTGTACCGGTGCAAGGTCGTCAGAACGTGACGCGTTGGCCTTCAGGTCTGCGATGTGGACTCGGCTGGTTTTCCCCGAAAGGATATCCTCCAGCAGGTACGACGTATCAAGGGCGACCAGACCCTGACCAATTAGTACGGCCCAAGCCACTTAGGAGCGAGCGAGGCTGAGAACCTCTTGCTTGGTCAACTAAGAATGTGGTTGAGCTTCCGGACAAGATCACCCGCCTGAAGAGTCAGGCTGCGGTGCTTGCGGTCATACTGAGCCTTCTGTTGGGCTCTGGCTGCCGCCAAACTCTGTCTTGCTCTGTCTATTGCCCAACCAAGCTGGTCCTAAAGCGCCGACGGATAAGCAGAGCAGTCTTCCCGCGTCTGCTCATCCCCAAGCTGGCTCTGCAAGTCGTTTGACATCGGATCCGCCAGCTCCCTCCCGAAATCGTGTAAGGCGGGAGAGAAAGCAGTTGAACGATTTTCAGCTGTTCGAATGGCAAATGAAAACTCACTCAAATGGTCTGCCCAGTCCTTTTGACACTCGGCACAGGCCATCAGCATTGGCTTGAGCATTCGGTTGATTCGCTCGGTCAAGTTGGACTCGGGATGGTATGGTGAAGTGGAGTAGTGCTCGATTCCGAGGAAACTACAGGTGTTACCGAACTCTCGAGTGGTGAAATAGGACGCATTGTTCCTGATCAGTCTTTCTGGAAAGCCAAACCGATAGAACACTTCCTGGAGTTAATCCAGCACCGCTCGTGCTGACACTTTCCGAAGCGGGTACAACTCGTCCCATTTGGAAAAATGATCAGCGACTACCATCAGGTAAATGAACCTCTGCCTGCTCCTGAGGAAAGGCCCCATCAAATCCCATGTGGCCATCTCCCACGGACACACACTGTCAATTAGTTTCATCATTCTGGGCGGCTTGCCGCCCCTTGACTTCACCGCTTGGCAGACATGACAGCACCGGCAATAGGAAAATGTCGCGCTTCAAGCCGGGCCACGTCACCGATTGACTCAGTTTTACAAAACATTTGGAGCCACTCAGGTGACCGGCCACTGGTTCCTTATGAGAGAATCGCAACAGGGCGCCTCATACTTTTAGGGATAACACCTTAAACGGGTCAATGGACTCATCATCGGTGGCTAAGTACTTCAGCACGAGCTCGTCATTGTCCAGAAAATATAAATCCCAGAGCCTCGGCGCGACACACACTGGCTTTTACCCCCCTCAGCACGTTACAACAGCAGTAGCGTCACGGCTCTCCATTTCCCTTAGACCGCCGCTCACCTCGACAAAAAGGTGGTCACTTTGGTGGGCTTTCAGCAGCTCTTTCGGGCTGAGAACAATTTCAGTCCCCCAGTGGAGAGCCTGGTCTCGTCCCCACTCAGGTTTGCAGCCAAAATTTCCGTTCGCGTCGGCGTCTCCTAAGTGCTCACGAGGAGTTTAGCCTCTCGCGATAGCGCGTCAGCTTTCACGTTCGTGCTCCCACAATCCCGCACCTTCCTCTCCCCTGCCCACTTAGCCCTGGTTCACCCGGGACTGTTCACGCCAGTAAGCACCCTCTGCGGTGCTCCGACAGCGGATTTTGCACACATTCCTTATTCTTGCTCTGAACTTCTTCCACCAGCCGATTGGCAACTCACAGACCTCGAGCGATGGGAGGCTGCGGTGTCCAGTTCGGACCCGGCTGCCCAACGGCAGCTAGTGGACTGGGCTTTGGGAGTCGCTGATAAGCATCACCTTCTTGCCACGACACGCATACAAGAGCAATCCCATCACTAGGATGTAACAATTAAGGCTTGCACTTCTTTATAAAGTTTTTCACCACCACCACCCCTTTCCATACTACACAATAAAGTCGTAATGCTGTATCAGGAGAACCCAGCGCGCCAGCCGACCCGCAGGCTCGCGGAGCAGAATCAGCCAGCTGAGCGCACTGTGGTCTGTCTGCACCATTAACTGGGTTCCGTCAAAGTAGACGTCGAAATTCCGCAGTGCAAACACGATGGCTAGGCACTCCTTCTCGGTCACGAAATAATTCCTCTGCGAGGGCAGCAATGAGCGGCTGGCATAGGCCAGCAGTTGCAGCACGCCATCGAAATCCTGTAGAACTGCTCCTGAACCCAGATTGCTCGCGTCAGTCTGGAGTAGGAACTGTATGGTCAGGTCAGGTAACCTGAGCGGCGCTGTCTCGGAAATGGTACTAGACAGGAGGCGAAAGGATCGCTCTTGCTCGGGCCCCCGTCGCCACGCGGCAATGCTTCCCGAGAGCTTGGTCAAGGGTGCCTGCTTGCCGGCACAGGACTAAGCCAGCGATTTTATACAGGCGTCCGCTACTTTACTTAGATCATTAATAGATTGGCAATATGACTGTTCCAAGAGTTTTGATTAAACCGAACACCCAGAAAGTTTTGGTCAGCCACTTGTTTTAGCTGTGTATTTTTATATCTGACATTTAAAAATTACAGTTCGGGAGTCATAATTGTTCGGAATATAATGTTCTTTGTTATAGAAATGTTTAAAGTGGGTTCATATATCTCTAGCTAATTATGCAACTTTCTAAGATAAGAATTTACCAGTTGTTCTAGAGTGTACAGCGAACGGCTAGTAGAGAATACATTGGTGTCATCTCCATACATTATTATATATGTTAATGATATCTCTCCGAGACAGGTTGCAGGTTAACTTTGAAGAGGAATTTCTTTCTTGGAGTTGCCGTGGAACATTTTCATGTGCTTCCTCATGCATTGTTCAACACCTATATTGAACCTCGTAAAATGTGCGCTGGGTGGGGGGGAGGGAGGCGGCGAAATTTTAAACTATGAACACCTTGCGCAACAGCTTCTATCTGCTCATTGGTTGGATATGAGTGCCCTTGGTAGGCCTCTATGAAGCGGTGCATTTCGTTGCCGCTTCGCTTCTTCGTAGACCAAGATGGTAGACTGTTTCAGGGGAGTAAGGAGGCGGCTGCAGACAGAGTAGCGAGAGCCGGATGGTGCTGGAGAAGACTACAATGTATTTTGCATATTTAGAGCACTCAGGAGAGCCCGTGAGAAAAGACTAGGAGTAAGCACTGAGTAGTATACGCCACTGTGCTACTGCAGACACGCAGACCGGCTCCATAAATATAAAGCCGAGCTCCGGAGATCCCTAGCGGGAGAATCTGTTTCCTTGATCAACATCCAACAAAGGGTCACTTTTACACCGATGAAGCGCATAAGTGCACTTACGGCGAGTGCGTCTCGCATCCCGAGTGATACTTTCTGCTACGCGATGCTAAACTGGTAGCCAAAGTGCACTCGTGATAAGAAACAAACTGCCACTCAAAGTGCGCGTAAGTTTTGATGAGGTCGACGAAAAGGAAAAAAAAACTTAACAAATGAATGCTTCACGTCATAGCGCAAGTAAAACGAGCTCCGTTTCTAAGAGCCAATAATAGAAATGAAAAGAAATTAAACCACGACCAGCAAACACTATCAAAAACTTTGACAAGAAGCAAGATGACGAAGTGCAGCGGAGTTGCATCTGTCCGTGTTGATTTGTTGTGTTGCTTCGCTTCTAGCTGCAGTGAAGAAATATTTTTAAAACCAGTGTTACAGCAACTAAAATAAATGTTTGAGTACATTCAATTTACCATACATATGAATCCAACAAAGTCGCTGGTGTCGA
This sequence comes from Amblyomma americanum, assembly GCF_052857255.1. Classification (NCBI taxonomy): domain Eukaryota; kingdom Metazoa; phylum Arthropoda; class Arachnida; order Ixodida; family Ixodidae; genus Amblyomma; species Amblyomma americanum. Next base: position 472,930,657 of record NC_135497.1, read on the forward strand.
GGTAACGCACTCGGCCCTCAAAGTGTGTTCCGTGAACGTACTCTGACCTGGGTGCACTCTTCGGTGAGTGACACTCCACTTGCGACGTTCAGATTTGAAAAATTGTACTCACAGCGGGTGACACTCTCCGTAAGTGCACTCAACTTGCCCGCTTGACAGGGGTATCAGTTATACTGTATAAGTACTTAGACTTGTTTGCTTTCCTTTGTTTGTTTTCGTTTGTTTTTTCTGGGCAACTCGTACCTCTATTGGCCATAAGCAATCACATGGTTTAAAGAAATGCATGAATTCCTGAGAAGCGAACGCATTTGCATCCTTCAGCACCACACCGTTGCTGACAGCAAATTCGTACAGCTAATGTTCTCCTGCTGTGCGACGTTTTATTTTTGTCCAAGAGCACATGTTCACTGAAAACAATGTTCCTTTTTATAACACGAAATGTTTTCGTAAATGTTCCCTTAATGCTAAAAAGAAAACGTTTGTGATTTATGGCATTTGCAAAAGATCGCGCCACCCACCAACATAGCCAATATTTTGTTCGTAATTAATTGGTAGATATCGGTGCAGCCGACGCGTACTAACACCTGCGAATTTGAACGCAACAGTTATTTGCCTAAAATAAAGCAAGTGCGGCAGCCAGAAAAAGCTGATTTAGCCTGCACTGGTTCTAATCACTGCAAGAAGTCCTGCTCCTGCATGCAAGAGTTCCGGCTTTCTCTCATACTCTCTACGTACTCATTCAGTAATTCTAGGGTCGCACAATGTGCAGCCGCCCACCGCAGGAGGGGACACCGTGTCCCTCCGCAGTGGTTCTAAAGCCGAGGTCTCGAATTTCCATTGGCAATGAAGAGCCCGTCGCTTTGTTGGTGGTGGTGGAGATCATTAAAGCCGATTAACTGAAGTACAGCGTCTCTCAAGGCAACCAACTTCGAACCCCGGCGCTTCGTGTACGAGGGATGACCGCCGATGTTAGTCACATTAGGAAACAGGGAGGGTCGGGTTTCACCACCGTGCGAGTGGGAAAGTTACATTCGCCGCCGCCTTTCCACAAGGCAATGGTCCCGTAACAAAGCGTCCGCCTCGCCAAAGCTGCTGGTCGACGATTCATTTCTTCTGCAGACAAAGGAAGACCGTGCCGCTGTTGACATCGCCACCGTGGTAACGTTTAGGATGTTGGCTCCACGATGGCACCTCTTTGAAGGCAGTGAGAGCCCCAGAGCATTTCCACTGTCCGCTGGGAAACTTTATTGTAGAATTGTAAGAATAGCGTACATCAAACTCTTCCGATAAAAACGTCAACGCCACAATGGTGGCTATTCGCGATCATCTTAAAAGAGGAATGCGACAACGCGATCTACCAGTGCAAACAGGAAGATTGTGCGTTTGTATTGAGCAAGAATTCTTCAATCACGAGCGCATAAGTAACGCTGTTTACGTGGTTCGCAAAGGGCCACCACTGTGGTGTTGGGTCTTTTCCGGCTGCGTTTGTTTATGCTATTCACTCGAATGCCACGTGAGAAGTTTCCCGGGTGATAGTGCAAACACGCTGCCGTTTTCACGCCGTTCCCAGGAAGGGTCAATTATGCTCCGTTGCAGCGGCCGCTCGCAAATTTGGAAAGCGCCTCCACTGAGCCAAAACTAGCTGCGGCATGCGTGAGGCGAACAGCCGACTTGATGTCCCGCCACTTCAGGTGGAGTTTCCCCACCTTCCACTAGCGCCGTATAGCGGCCATCGCCGCAGTGTATTGTATAACCAAGGCAGCTATGGTGAAATGGCGAACAAAAACCGCCACAACCATCGCATACCAAAGCTTTCTCGAGTTGCGCACTGTAGCGGGCTACGATAAGCGTGTTTCATTCTGCTACGGGGTAGTTTTTGGCAGTTTGACGAGAACTGCAAATCCGCATGCGGGTGATTTGTTAGCTGTTTTCTCCCTCCTGGAAGCTTTCATATGCTTAGCGCAAAGCTGGCGGCTCATGTAAAGTAAAATGTTGACTCACAGCGCAGACGAGATGGCGAGCCATGAATAAAGCAGCCGACGCCCGAAAGAGCAAGTATTTTGTCTTCAATAACAAGCGACGTAATGCACCATCCGATGTGTGTTCACAAGTTTCCCCTCAGCATACCACTACGAGGCTCCTGCAGTGGTTCAATAAAAGTGGAGGATGTATCGTCTAAGGCAGCGCTGGCCGCAGGAACAACTTCACGTCCTGGTTTCCAAGACGGGGAAGAGAACTGAACTTTTTGACAGAGTGTACATATAGCCTTCGTGTTGCCAGATGCTCATGGTTGCTTACACAACCGCTCACTCCGCTACATTCTCGTTCCTTTCGGAAGCCTGCCATTCTAATATGGTACCTGTTCTCCGGAAGAACTATCATGCATCAACTTATAGCATTGACGGCGTGTACGTGAATAATCCCTTGAGCCTATTGGGGCTCCGTTTATAAGACGGCTCCTCAGTTCGGAGAGGATTGGGTATTTTGTCGTTTCTGCTGACAGCCGATACATCGCCTCTGTGACCATATAAAGCAGGATTCAGACAGCATGGACATTGGCGCCCACATGTGGTGATTAGGTAGATGAAGAAATCCAGGGTACTCGAGACAAAGCAGCAGCAAGCACAACAAGCTTGCTTGCAGAACTGAGATCTATCGATCAACTATTTTACGAACCGTCGTGGTTGATACCCTTGAGAATATGCATATTTCACCTTCTTCAACAGGCCGGCGACATCCTCGACAAAACTTGTAATGTTCTCGCCGACCTGCTGCGACCCCGCACGCAAGCGCTTTTCTGCGCATAGCTTTCTGGCATCCCAACGACCGTAAACTTTCGAGAAGTTAGTTTGAAGATGGGCCAAGTTGTGAAGTCCACGTCGTAGTTCTGATAGCGCAGGTTGGGTACACCAATGAGAGAAAAAACACATAGTTGAGCTTTGTGTCACCGTCCCATTAGTTGCATGCGCTCATTTGCTCGTAGAATGTGAGCCGATTTTCAACATCATGACTTTCGGTTGTGCTGAAGTGGCGGAGTCCCGTTGGGGAGAAAATCGGGGGAGATGGGAGCTGGGCAAATTGCGCGGATTGCTGGTTGGCGTCCTCGGGAATCACTGTGGCTTATAGCGTGCCCATGCGGAGTTCGAGGGTGAGATGATGGTATCCCGGCTCCTTCTGCCAAATGTCAGGCGGGAATTTGTTCAGAAATGCTTGGTAAACGGGATCAGTGGTGAATGCACTCCCGGTCAGGTAGTTTAAACAGCGTGTCTTGCTGAGCGATGGCAATGTGATTGGAGAGTATGCACGTAATCTTTTTCAAGAAGAAGAAAGTGAACGACAGTTGTGATGGCCATCACCCATGCATTCGCGGGCAAAATCCGCCTTTGGTGGACCGACTATCTCGTTCGTCCGAAATACTTTCTACTTCATTATTGTAAGCTTTCAACTATTCCAGTGTCTCCACTACTTGAGCCAAGAGCCTCTCTTTGCTGCAGCAGATTTTCAACACCTGGCATTTCCCTGCAGCGTGCGGATGTGCAGTTAAGGCAATGTGATGTGTGTATCACGCTCTTCCACTGCAGAATACCGCGACTATATCTTCATTCACGTCGATCAAGGTTATCTATCACCAACCTTTATGTGCATGTTTGCTTGCGTGTGTTTGTGTGTGTGTGTGAGAGAGAGAGAGATTGAAACGTTCAATGGATATAATGTTTGGGTGGGCCCTCATTCCAGGAGCCCATTGGTTTTGCCGCCGCTTTTGCGCGGTTCACCAGCGAAAGCTGGTGGTCTTGTGGCGAAATTGCGCTCATGCATCGCTTTTTCTCTTCTGCAGCGTGTCGCTTCTCTCCTTAAAATTTACTAGGAGACCTCCCTCGCTCGAATAGGGCTTCGGTCAATTACGATTCTCCTCTCCTTTGTTGCAAGCGCCAAAACATATATACTGTGCGATTATATTGGGGACTGATAACATCAAGTGGATTCTTCTGTTAGAATGAGAATTGACTGCTTTTTCATATCCGCTTTTTATTTTTGTGTACAAATTCATGTCTAAGACAGAAAATCATGCAAATACTAAATTCCTTGCCCATGAGTTGTGTTAGTATCTGCAATGCACCCTCGGCAATCCCCCGCAGCGGGTATGTGCCATTAAGGCTCAAGACATCATCATCAGCATGCGCGCCTTCCGCGCGAGTCAGGCTCAGCACACAACTGCCCTGCAGCCACGGCTGCCGACCACTGCCGACAGACAGAACAGGGCAGATGTCAGCTAAGGGAAACGGCTGCAGTCGTACGCTGGAGGATGGCCACCCCGAGGATGCGGGCGACAGAAGGATGGAGGCGTTCGTGGCCGAAACAGTGCTTCAAATAGAGCAACCTTGCAGTGGAGACGAGCCGGGAAGACCGCATTCTTCTATGCCTGACGGCGTCTTTCTAGTTGTCAAGCGAGACTTTATCAGCATCTGGCGTGTCTGCCTGATTCTTGCCATTCTGGTGGTGATCATGAGTACTTGCTACATCATCGGAACGCGGCTGGTCTACATCTACCAGCGACTGTCCGCGGAAGGCCTCGCCGCACTGAAGACAGGGCGAATTCCGGCCAGCCACGGCACCAAATTGCGAGCACCGTGGAGGTAACTGCCGGACGGCCTCCGCGGCGGCGCGCCAGGTGCAATGCTCTACAGCGCTCTTGAGCCTCCGAGTCGTAGTCGCTGTCAGTGCTGCGGCTGCACCCCTTTCGTCAATGCACCCTTTTCGTTTTGTGCCCAGGACGAACTTCTGCCCTAAAAAATGTCAGTGAAATTGTGCAGGAAATAAACGCTTGCTATTAAAAAAGGGCTTCATTTGAAGGTACGACTTTCTAGCTACATTTGGCAGGTACATCCGGCAAACGCGTGCAGTAATCAGGACAGCTGCCTGTGACTACAATCATGTTCTTCGCAATGTTTCGCATATTTCCTGGTGCCGAAGGGGCACTCCAATGAGCCTGTAGGCCAATTTTTGAGAGGCTCTGCCCGTTTTAAAAAAAAAGAAACTTCTCCAGAAGCAGTCTTCCATCAAGATGGCGCACTTCATAATTTTCAAGCCTGAAATTACTGCGTGAAGCTGATTGGATTATTACAGAGAGCCTTCTAAATGTTCGCTCAGCAAACCAGAAAAATAGTTAAGTCTATAGCACTCGCCAAGGCATTAATAAAGGTATTCTGATATTAAGATGACATTCCTAATATTATTTGTTTGAAATTAGTAATCAAAGCAGCATGTAGATTACCATAAGACAGCCTTCTAGAAGTCTGCTGTACATGGCAGTAAAATTATATCCGTTTATACAACTGTGTCAGAACGCAGAAATCGCCCGAGGTGTGACACTACATCTGAAACTGTTTTTGCAACTTTCAGCTCCAATTATAGTTTTAAATAAAAGAGAAATAAGAGAAAAAGAATGAAGAGCTATGGAGTCGAAACCATTCCTCCATCGATTCAGGTAAAGGCGCTGCTGATCATGCTAAAGCCTTTGTGGAAATTTATGTTCCCAGCTTATATTAAGTGCACTCGGATGAGTTCGCTCGTCCGTGTCGTTCTTCAGCTTTGTCTTCCTTCTCTTTCGAGCTGTAGCCCCCACAATGATCAGAAAGCTATAACCGGATGCTACAACAGCTCTACTGGACAGGAAGACAACCCCATGGGCACCTTGCTTTACTTAAAGGCTGGAGAACGCCGCTACGGAGCCAAGCGGAGCAGATGCGCTTCACATGGGGCCTGCGAACTTCCGGCTTTATTCTCTCAATTACCCTTCCCAGTACCCGAAATATCTGCCTCGGGCCTTTGTGAACATATAGGTAACCTGCAAGAGGACTTCTTTGCCCTTGAGTGCGCCTTATTTTTTCACAAGCAGCTTATTAGACCCCGAGCCGGGGTCGCCACACTAAGCCTAACGCCGCCTCGCTGGCGCACGGCCAGCCACGTCAACGCATCAAATGGCCAACGCCGATGCCTCCTCAGCCTGCCACAACAAGTCGTGCTCGCTTTCCACGGCAGCGTAGGGAGGCCACGAATTTGCCGACATGAAATCCCAGGACACCATGCTCAGAATTTCCACCACGCACCCACCGGAGCCAGGCCTGCCGCAGGGGGTGCCGTTGGAAGACTTGCACTCCAACTGGACTCTCAACCTTTACAAGCGTACGAAACGCCGCCTCCTCAAGGGCGAAAACGCAACCGTATGAGGAAAGACTACACCTGTTAGTCCATCCCCATCCTTGAAACCCAACCCCCGGCAAAATGCGCCCAAACTGCCGCCACTTCCGAAGGCCGGCTTAAAAATCATCATGCGATCCGAGAATGTCTCCAGGTCAAGAACAACACAAGCCACTATGTTTAAGATGTGGTGTCCCAGGCCCCCGGAGGTACCATTGAAGACTCTAAATACTTGATACATCTCCATCCAGGCTCTAACATCATTATTTTAAGCATCCCCGACGAAGCGGTTGCAGAGATAATGCGCAAAATCTTCCTCATCACGCTAGCTGCCATGAGCTACCTGATGAACAATACGTGGCAGGTCCGGACGGAGTTTAGTGGGGGATTATACACGGCGTTGATCCCAACACCCCATCAGAAGAACTCATGGCCAACCGGCGAGTTCGCACACAAGGAGTCGAAATCCTGCAAGCCTGCATGCTCGAGAATTCGAAGACTGCAGTGATCACATTCAGTTCGCCCCTCCTCCCTTTTGGGTTTATAACTACGCGAGCGAAACGGCGCGTATCCCCTACAAATTCACGCTTAAAATCTGCCAGGTGTGACCTCGGCCACCGCTCGGACATATGCCCAACACCCAAAATCCAGATATGTCACAATTGGGGCGACCGTGACCCGGAGGACAGCACACCTGCTCCCCGTGATGCGCAGCCTGCGGCGAAGGTCACCTCACAGGAGCACGAGAATTCAGAAAACGATTCCAACCGGACTCTCTCACCTCTCCTCTCCTCTAAGTGACACGGGAAATGAAAAAGACATTCGTGCAGAACACCCCACACGCCTCAGCAGGAAAAACGGGCAACCGAAACGATGCCTTCGATGGCTCAGCTCGGAGCAGGAGAACTCCTCTCCTTCTAGGTCAGGGTCTCGATCCCGGTCCTGCTCGCAAGCCTGCAACTGTCAAGAGGAGCATAATAAAGGCTCTCACCAAGCCAGCGCCCTCAAGAAGAACACGAAGCGCAAGCAGAAACCATCGCAGCCGCCACCTCCAAAGACTGACTATCAGGTGCGCTGGCCACCATTGGGCAACTCCCGCTGCTTACACTCTAGCCCTACCCAAGTCCAGCTAGAACAGGAGAACAAACAACTGAAATGACAGGTTCAGAACCTCACACGGCACCTTCAGCGCCAAGAAAAGCAACCCCAGCAATCTCCCACACAAGAAGTTCAACAACCAGCATCACAAACACTCCAACGACCACTCGCACAACCAGTGAAGGTTTCCCAAGCAGCACCGAAGCCAGCGGCACCACCCCTCGAAAAAATTATCCTTGCCAGCATTTACGCGACTATTCAAACACTTATATCGCGGGTGGAGGAAATTGAAGAACGGGTACAAGCAACTGCCCCGCGAGCCCAACACTTAAATACTCAACAACAACAAATGGTTACCCAGCTGCAACAACACGGACAAGCCATAGAGGAACTACAGCGTAGCGCTCGAGTATTGAAACACGGATCGTGCAAGCGAGAAAACAGCTCAGATAACTCTAGTTTCAAACCCTACAGAGCCACCAACAACGTAGTGATGTCAGCGATGGCGAAAGCAGTCTCGATGGCAGCGTCATCTAATATCTCGCGCAACACCCGCCAACAGCTGGAAAGTTGGCAGTGGAGCTGTCGTTCTTTTCACAGGAAAATTTTCTCCCTACAACTTTTCATTCGGCACCATCCGCTACCACCAGACGTGATCTGCATCCAGGAGATAGGAGCTCACGCTCCCTCGATGAGAGGATACTAGCTGATATACGATCGGGCCTATCCACGAGTTGCGGCGTACAAAGCCAACGCCACAGCTCAATAACCCTCTCGGTCAGAATCGTCAAAATTGGTCTCTTAATATTGAAAATCCTACCTCTGAAAAGAAGCAAGAACCGTACCTTTATTGCCAACCTCCACAGCCCGCCAAGCACAAGACATAAGTGATTTGACAAAATCATTCAGGCATGCTCCAAGAAAGCGGGCAACAACTTGTTATAGTAGGAGACATGAACGCACCTCACACTGCCTGAGGCTATGACAGACACCCTGAAAGGTTCTTCACACTTAGAGGAAACATACAGGGAAGGTCTTGACATGGCGCGGGCCTCGCTACAGCCACCCAGATAGGCAATAGCGTTTGTGGACACTCCGCACCTGATCTCTCATTAACGAAGAATGTCCACGTTGTCACCTGGACGCGTCTAGTCTAGCCTTTAGGCAGCGACCACAATATCCTCAGTACGGCCACCTCCACGCCCAAACTCAGGAGAATACTCGGAGATGCCAACATGACAAATTAGCACCACTTTCTAAAAAGCCGAGCCCCCGAAGGAGGGATCAGCAGCATCAGAGAATGGACACAACACTTGAGGGAACCACACGCAACTCACACTCAAGTGATCCAGTGTACAGCCGCGGCACCAGATATAGATCGCCATCTTGACCATTTATGGCAAGATAGAGAAAAACTGATTAAACAATGGAAGCGTCAACGTCTGAACAGAGAACAAAAACTTCGCATTGATGATATCACGGAGGAAGCCGAAGAATACTCAACGCATTTGGCCAGACAAAATTGGGCCCAGTTGTGTTCATCGCTAAAGGGCACCCTTAGCCCCGGCAAGAAATGCACAAACCTTCACTGTATGATAAACCATAACGGCTACACATCGCACGCTTCAAACAATTGCGTATCAATTCTCTGGCAAGGATGAGGAGCTGAAGAAAGCTCTCTGGATGCGCTATGTAGGCGACACTCTCATCCCTCTCTGTGCGCTTCGTTACACCGGCCAGCCCAGCCCTAGGCTGGACGCCCCTAATAAACTAGCAGAGGGTCGAGCGCAGTTCGCACGCCTCAAAGCGAAACACTGTCCCCGAAGCATACAACATAACAAATGCCATGATTCGTAATCTCAGTTGATATTACATGCAGGCTCTCATGGAATACCTCAACCATGAGCTATGGGACAAAGGAATAGTGCCCCGAGCTGGCGACACGCCGACATTATCTCCATTCCAAAACTGGGCAAGAAGCCTACATTGGACGCACTACGCCCAAATTCTTTGGCGTCTAGCGTAAGAAAGCGCTGCGAAAGTGTCGTCCACAGCCGCCTTAAAACTTGCGCCGATGACAACGACCTTTTTCTTCCTAGCTTGATTGCTTTTCGGCCGGGCCTCTCGGCTCAAGATGCTTTCCTTCAAATAAGAGAAGAGCTCCTAACAAATATCCCAAAAGATCATGAACACCTCATTCTGGCTCTCGATCTGAAGGGTGCCTTTGATGGGATGTCGCACCAAACAATCCTTCAAGGCATCATCGACCTTAACTGTGGCGAAAAGCTAATTTCGTACGTACGAGCATTCCTCACGGGACACACAGCGATGATATTCTTAAGCCAAATACGCTCCGCGGCTTGAGAAATGACAAACAGAGGCACGCCACAGGGTTCTATCTTATCAGCTGTTCTATGCTATGTGCACTCGGCCGAGTGCGCTCGTCTGTGTCGTTCTTCAACTGTCTTTCTTCTCTTTCGCGCTGTAGCACCCACAATTATCAGAAAGCTATAGCCGGATGTTGACATCGCGATGCTCAAGCTGGCTCAGCAACTCCAAACAGTCCTCAAGATCAGATATACGTTGTATGCCAATGACATCATGATACGGACTACCAAGGGCTCATTATTTATTTAATTTATTTATTTATTCACATACCTACAGCGCCCTGAAACGGGCATTATTGTAGGATGGAAAACGCAGAAAAATGCTACAGGTAGCACAATTCAGCAACAGAAAATCTAAGGCTATGCTCTGAAGATAATGCAAGATACACAACGTAATGAAACAAGAAAAAAAATGTTCAAAACAAGGTATATACAAGAACAGGATACAAAAACTACAGTTGTGTGACAAAGTGGACGAAGAAAATTTTACACACAAACTAATAAAAAATTCGGCAAGAGCACAATCAATGGTAGAGGACGGCGCTGAAACAATATGCACCTGGAAACCATTACAATCGTGAACTGTTTTGGAAAAAAACGCATATTTTCAAAATATGTTGATTCGACACTTATATTCATGAAATTCTAAAAAAGCAACAATACAGGAAGCAGCACAAGTAGTGTAAGATTTCGCCTCTAAAAGCGGTCTTCACTGCTCCGAAGAGAAGTCCGAAGTACTACGGGTTCATAATCCATTATACAGATCACTGGGCTCGATAAACCTTACGATGGAAGGGCAGCCCATTAAGGAAGTGGAGATTATCCACATATTTGGACTTTAGATCCAGAGTAAACTCAAGGCTACCCACACCATTCGAACACTTAAAAGCCCCACTACTCAAATAACCCGCATGATTAGTGGTAACGCCTAACATCGCCAAGGCATGCGAGAAGAGGACACAATACGGTTAATCCAAGCGCTAGTTTTAAGTAGAATAACGTACGGACTTCCTTTTCACGAGACCATGAAACAGGAAGAGCAACACATTGACACCATCATAAGAGGGGAATACAAAACGGCGCTTAATCTTCCGCCCAGCACCTCAACAGAAAAACTTCGGGATCTTTGCCGTTTAGACACATATTGCGAACTACAAGAAGCAGTCTTCACATTACAAACAGTTTGAATCCAACAAACACAATCCAGAAACGCCCTTCTCAGGCATGTAGGCACGACAGCGGACATACGAGCTCCGGATTCTCAATCCTCCCTGAGAAACTACGCAGAAATGAAATCAAAGTAGCACCGATACCGAAACATGTTCAAATATGTCCACAACGGCAGGCGTAAAGCAAGTACTTCCCACCTACGCAAGCTACTTGCAAATCTCAGCCGGCGCGGTGTATGTTGACGCCGCGGCATACACGGAACAAAATAAATACGCGGTTGTAGCGATAAATTTTGAATTCTGCCCAGTGCTCGCTGCCTCCGTCATAGCCGGCTCTCCAGCGGCGGCTGAAACTGCCCCTATTTCACTTGCCATACGGCACTGCGACGCACAAGGGCGCAGCGCTCATGTGACCACAGATTCACAGAAAGCCTGCCGAAAATTCCGCCGGAGACGCGTCCTAAGACACGTCGCTGGACTCATTGGTACCCAACCACTCAATAAACCCTACCAGATTACGTGGACCACTGGTGAGGAGGGACCACAGGGAAATGAAAGGGCGAACGCTTTAGCTCGAGCAGGAATCAAACGAACAAGTCCATCCTGCGCATTCCAATTCATCCCTATTCTCTCTATGTACAAGGAACGCTTAGAGTTCCAGCGTCTCCAGTGCCGAAAATACCTCCTTCTCACACAAAATTAGACACCCAGGACGCTATCTTCCATACGAACACTTTACCTCATCTTGACTGTTTTAAACGCTCTGCCTTATCACTGTGGCGAATGCCAAGCGCATGTCTCTAATGCTTTCTCTCGTGCCTCTCTCTCTCCACACCCTCGACTGGTCAGGCTATATATAAGCTGGCTGATCTGTACGAATAAAACCTTTTCTATCCCTAGCGTGCGTCTCTGTTCCACGGAAGCACGGCACGCGTCATGAGCGTACTAGCTATGTAAAACCCACAAACGTCACCTCATGCACTCAACACTAAACCCTGACACATGCCCATAATGCTAGGCCCGCCCAACACTATTCCACATTTCGTGGCGATACGGGGCGAAACAGAACCACTTACAGACGCAGTACACGTCATTTGAGCGGTGGGAGGCGATGCTGACCAGCGACTGGTCCGTCTCACAGCTCAATGAGGAACCCACCCACAAGCCTCGCGAAGGATTCCTCTGATTTTATTCATTAAAGTTTACCTGCCTACGTAACTACATAAAGGCAGTGCCAGCGCTTGTATCTGTGGCTCACAACAGCGAAGAAGAGCTGTGAGTAGGAGAAAAAGGTGTGCCAGACCGAACAAATTCAGTGACTTTCTTCATAGTGGTAGTTCGTATTGAGCGCCAATGTCACCAGTCGAAAATATCGTCCCTTTCAGAAGCACGTGTCCTCAAGTTCGCTACCGATGTTGTGGCAAAAAAAAGCTTAGTTATCACTGCGGAGACTGCATTGGAGAAATGCGAAACCATTACTCTTTGCCGCGGCGTTTCTGGCCTCTATTCACCTACTTACCGACTGTGTTAAGATCCGACCGCTAATCTTCAATTTACGATGCTACCATTCCACGATGCCTACTTTTTCTTGCTGTAATCTGATTGGTTGTATGCGTGACGTCATCAGACTTACGATTGGCGTCACACTCTTATGACATCACGTCGTCAAACTGATGAGCCCTATTACATGAAGCAATTAATTACCCTCGTAAATTATAATCAAAAGAACCAATAATTATGCTCGCTGATTGCGCTAACCAATTATGAACATTATTAGGGCCGTCAATTATTAATTTTAATGACCGATGCCTAATAATCCTGACAAGATTTTGTTTAATCATTGTCTTTACATACTTCACCACACCACTTTTCAGATCATGAGTGATGACGTCACATCTGGCGACACATTTTGCCGACGCTTCTGGTGCAGCAAGGCTTAGTAATGCTTCCGCACTAATGAAATGATAGCAAACGGCACTCCTGCTTGATGCATATGTAGTTTTCTTGGCGCGGCATATATTGCGAGGTTTACCGCACCATGGCGACAGCCAGTTGAATGAACCAGCATCACCATTCTTATGACAGGTATTTCTCTTTGGGCTACACCTGGATCCGGTAAGTCGCTATGCGACGTTTTCTCAGCGCTGTTAACCTCGTCTTATGGGCTAACACAGGCGTTCGATACAGAAACTATGAAAACGTTATCACGGCGTTCTCCTGGTGCGCAAAAGCGAGGGTCATATATGCAGCGGTGCGCACCTACATGCAGCCACGCGCCGTACGATGGACTGAAAGTTAACGCACAGATCGATGGGTAGGTATAGCGGGGCCTACCGTGCTCCACATCGAAGCCACAATGACCGGTCGCCGCTTACCCAAACGTTCTAATCTTAATACCATTGTGCCAGCAGCAGAATTGCCTTAGATTGTAACGGAGAGACATGTCGCGGTTCCTGAGAAATGCGAGGCCCTTCCCCGGAGCGAGGGAAAAACGAGTGGGGTTTGATGCGCGCAGCGCTAGGACGTTGATGTTCAGCGTTGCGAATAAGACAGCCGTGGTGCAAGAAAACCACAAATGCAAGCGTGTTTTCAGCAATATACACATGGAAGGTCGAGGGCATGCCATCACATTCGTTGAAGTAATAAGATTGAAAACTTACTAACATAGCAACATGGACGCGCACTTACATTCTATTAGAGTACATCACATGTACCCTGATTTAAACAGAAGTGATTAGAATTGCAGAAGGCAGATTTACGCGTTGTGAGGAAAATGCACATTATAAACAAGCGATTATAATTATTGTAATTCAAATCGACAATAAAGTGGAAGGCAAAGTTAACATGTAAGTGAAGTAGAAAATGGACCTACGCTGACCGCGGGGGCTACGACAGTCTGTTCCTCACGAAAGTGAGCTAAATTCGAAGGCGATGGTCCTTCCGTAACAGCTGTCGATTTGTCGAGGGAGATCCTGGGATTGATCGGCGGCTTTTATCACTCAGGGAGCCTTCTGAGACGCATACGACCGGCTCTCCATTCATACGCTTTTTATGCGGATACAGAAGGCACTCGTGGACAATGTCTTTTTTTCACCAAAAACACTCCCCCCAAACATCGAGCATGTGCGCAAGCTATATCTGCATTGCTTGTCTGTAATGTTGCACTGGGGTAAACGTCACTAAAGAACAGTCATGGGGCTTTGGCACTGGTCGAGCGCCGCTTCGTCCTGAACGAAGTAAATTTCTTACAGAGAGGAGACACGAACATACAGTGTATCTTGATTTCAAGGTGACCATTTTAGGCTTAACTTACTTGGATTGAACAGCTCTAACAAAATTTATTTTTGCAACGAATTCATGAGCTTGCCTAGAACAATTTTTACTCTGCTTTGCACCGTGATGTTTGTTGCGCAGTAAGAGAGTGTCACGCTGGGAAAGACTTTCTTGACGCTTTTCAGCCGGACCGAGTGCGATAGCCTTCGATTGCTCTTGATTGTACTTCCTTACTTCCCTACTAGCTGTCACCACGAAGTCAACAAAATAAACATTGAACCAAGAAAAGCTTGCCGCACACCAGCTTCTTTGTGCGGTTAGTGGACCCGAGGAAACAAGAATTACTAATACTACGTGCACGTACACGTATCCGATGAACACAAATGCAGCACAAAGTTCACAAAAGCATCTCCCTGTGTCGCTTTATGACGGTAAGCTCTATAAACGAAACCAAACAAAGTTCAATAAACATACTATCTGAAAGAATAACATGCTCCTTCATTTGTTTTGTTATAGAAGGACAGTATACAGGCATAAATGCTGCCACGTTTGTTACATGCGACTGGTTTCCCCAATGCCTTCTGCAGCGAAGCGAGTGGAAAAGCATACCAGGCTTGAGGCTCCTCGCGCCAACAGCCGCCAGATGCAGTCGATGCGACGTTCCAAGCCGTCGGCCAAACTGTCATTGCCATCTGTGGAGCGCCAAATTACTCCGATAAAGAAATTTTAAGAACTGGGCTTAACTTTTGTGCTAACAGCTTTTAATTTCTTAATATAATTTTGGACCTTGAATTAAAAATTTAAAAAGTTAATTAGCCAATTTTAGTTATTAATCGTTTAAGAATTGAGATCTATGACGTACATAATGTCCGTCTTGCTGTACAATCCTCCTGCACAAAACAGTTTCGAGGTATCTCTCGCAGGCTTTAAAAAACGATCTGTAAACAGTTAAAAACACACCCGCTATAGGGCAAACACAAAGGCGATAACGGAGAACCTTGGCAATAGATGATTTTAGTGGTACGAGTTTGCGTAGCTCTTGTTTAGCAATTAGCATTGTATACAATTTCTTATGGCGCAGTTTTATGGGCTCTTCAAAACGCCACCAATAGTTTCTTGCAACAAGACCGCAAGCAAGAAATCATTGCGAACTTTATCGAATGCCTTTTAAAGGCAATCTGAATAAGAGCTTCTTGACCGGTCACATCTGATGCTATCTCCATTCCCGAACGTGTAATATGAATATTGCTTTGGATCTGCGGTCTGTGATAGCTCAGACATGATGTGTACCATATTATATAAGGTACATCTAGCTGCAGATGACTACAATAGACCTTCGCAAAAACTTTGGAATGACAGTACAGAGAGAAAATTGACAATATCCTTCAAATTTGTCAGCTGATTATGGTCGGTGGTTTTTGAAATTAATATAGCATGCACGCATTATAAAGTGGGAGGGAAAAACAGACATCTTAAGATTCCTGAAAAACTCCAATCAAAACAGGCACTAGGGAAAAGAGAAAATGTTTGACAGAACTTGCTAGTCGTATCATGTGGGTTAGATAATTTCTCACTCTGCATATCAGCAATAGGAGATTTATTTCCTCTATTGTAACCGGTCCCTCCACTCCTGCAAGCTGCTCATCAAGTCTAGGAAAGGCTTCAAGTAAGCATGCGCCATCTGATCACCAATTGTTGCCCCCACAACCCTCAGAGAGCTTCGATAATAGTCAAAGAAAGCAATACCAAGAGTATCGCTCTACGTGGAACCTCTGTGTTGAAATTTCAATTTTTTCTTCGCAAAAGTGGTCCGCCTTTCATCACTCGGGGCCCGACGTGGTTGCTCACCGAGAAACCTACGGGAACTAGACCTTATGAAGACCTCCCTTGTATTTTTCAGATTCACACTTTTGAAGCTCTGCTTTTATAATAGTGATATCTTCTTCATAGGCACCTTGACTAATCCTCTCTAACTCATGTAGCTAAACTGAAGTACCCCGAGCTCTTGAAGGGGATATCTCTTTAATAACGCGATTCTTGCTGAGGCTTACAAAGCCAAGTTTTTTTTTTCATTATAAGAAGAATAAATAACTGCGCAAAAAAGATAGTACAAGAGAGAAGAAGCACATGGGACGTGTGCAGAATAACAATTGGTTTATCGCACCAACGCCTCTTTCCTTAACAACAAAGCCCACGCGCACCAACCACACAGAGACAAAAAGCCGTAATTACTCCCTTGACCCGAGAGACTCCAACTCCTTGTTGTAGAAGTGAACGGAAGCCTCACTAGCACATTTGTCCGGCCCCATCTCGTGATCTGTAAGGCTTAGATAATTTCGCGTTCTTTCATTTCCCTCGCGCGCCGGATCACCTGAATCCCGCCGAAAAGCAGAGTGCATTCTTGGTCATCACGCTTGCAGGTCTTACAATGTTTAGTCAGATGCTGCTCCCGTGACTCAGCTAAGGAATTCGATTATTCTAATAATCTGATGCTGATGCAGCGGCTCGTATGCCTGACGTACTGATCACCTCAGCTACGCGGAACCTAAAGATTATACTCAATCTACATGCACGAACTTGTTTCTGTCATTAGAGCCACACTTTTTTTCCTTCTGAAGTACTTAAATAATTTGTTTCCTTTCTAAATACGTCCCAATCTTGAAGAACTTAGAGTTCTTCGGGGAATCATGTGTCCCTGATGTAAGCAGGTACAGCGTCAGCGTCGGCGTTAATGCGTTGCAACCAAAAATTCTCTCGCCCACCTCGGCCTGTTGACCCCTTCAGGTACACAAGAGGACGAACGTTGCCAATTGAATACACTGGTGATTTTCGTGCATCATATGCTCCAAAACACCAAAAAAGCGGTGAATGGGGCAGTTGGTATCAAACAGGAAAAGATACGGGCTGGGACACATGTGTTCCTATGTACCTCTAGAGAGCCAGTTGGCCCCAGCCGTAGCCGCTACTTCTTCCTGCTTTGGTATTCTAGAGAACCTTTATTTTCCACCGCAAAGCCCAGGTCGTCTCTAGAAACTGTGCAATAATTGATTTTGTGGTTTTCAACCATCCATTTCGCTTAATTCGCACAGCGTTAGTGAATGACACCTTTGTCCATTTGTGCCGGGGATACGCGCTGCGAGAGCGTCACGACACGTCACTGCCTGAGCACAAGTCTTGTCACATCCACTGGACGGCTAGAAAAATTGCCGACATGGGAACGCATTATATCCTGTCGAAATTCAATTGAGGAGAGAGAAGGTGTATTAATATTTTTAGTTTGCAGCTTATGATACCAAATCTGGGAGTGTGTTGTTCATTCCAATGTCGAGAAGAGAACGATGAGGAAGTTTACTGCTGAACCGCTTTCATTTGTCGTTTCGTTGTTGGAAAAAAAAAGATTCCACTTTGTTGCGTGTAATGGATACTTTCTTTTATGGGTACATCAGAAACTAGCGTATCCACATTTACAACTGCCGAAAAAATAGCAAGTGGTATTACGCTACCTTTATCTTGGCCTTCTTTCATGTCATCTCTTTTGTAGCTTTCATTCCGAGAATGTAAAGCTGAGCGCTGTCGACGCATTTCGCCTGATGCGTTTACTCTAGAGACTGGAAGGTTCCTTTTCGTCTATGTACTTTATGTTAATCTCTGCTGGAACCTTATCCACGCCTTCCTCCAAGAAATCCAAATCTTAACCGTGCAGTTGTAACGCAGCCCAATGATCTCTGTAATAGCGAAAAAGATTATGCTATCTCTCTTCCCTAAACACTGAAAAGTAACATCGTTTTCCATCTTAAAAGCGGCGGTTAGAAAAATAAGTGAGGATAGCTCGCATACGCATACGGGAAGCGAAAAAAAATACCATTCATTTGTCTTAGGTCACATTTTGAAGGCGAGAGGGCATCAAAGTGTCCCCCGTACACGAATTCAAAGCTGGACTAAACTTCCCCTAGTTTACACAGGGACACCTATGTATCAAGCTAGTTTTATTGCTACAAAACCGGATGTGCACTTACGCAACTATTTATTTTATTTTCCCGGTAAATATAGAGCCTAAAGAATTTAATGCAACCAAGTGTTGAGAAATAACTTTCAACAAGTACAACAAAACTTGCACTTACATAACCGGATGAAAACCGCTACTCTCCGGGGCCAAGACTGCCTAGTTTCAAATGGGAGTGTTGCAACTTTTACGAAGAAAACCTAACTTTTCCATAAAGTAAACATATAAGAGCAAAACGCCCAATTTTTAGCTTTATGCACGATGTAGTCGTTTAGTTACATCTTTCTGAAATCAGGAGACATGTGTGTTCCGTGTACCTTAAAGGGATACAGCTAAGATGTGCTAACAAGAAGCTGATAATATTATTAATGGTAATACCCTCCATATGAGGCAGACAGTGTGTGGATCTGCGTAAAGTTTCCCTTTTCGGGATTGCGCCACCTCCCGTTTGATCTGTGTTGTTTTACGGATGGCCACTCCTGTTCAGGCAGCCGGAAGAGTGCTGGAAATCTTGCTCTGGGGTTTCATTGCACAGCATGAGTTTACACCTTTCTCGCCCCCTTTTCTTACAGTCAACATCTTTGTTCATCGGCAGCCTTCCATCGAAATTACGAACACATGAACACGCGCGACAAAAACAAGGAGGGCGCGCGGGATGAGTGGCTTCCACGAATCGCAGCTTTAAGCTTCTTGAGCATCTGTGCCCTGCCCATCGTCTATTTCTTCAGGCTTACTTTGCATCATCAGTGAAGAGTGTAGCACCTGTCTTCTACCATCAGCCCACAGGCATCTCGTCCTCACCGAAATATGCCGGTACTGAAGAAAGCGGCGACGGCCTTTCAAGTATAGGACATTCCCTAGCCGAGCACAGTCTAGCCGGCCCGCCATCACCCGCTGTAATTCAAGTAGGGGGTCTGCGTCTTAGCTGCTCTGGGTAGGTCATGCACAAAGGCGATCTTGCTGCAGTTTTTTCTCATGGGCACCCCGTTTCCAGTCCTTGCCATCCAGGCGCCGCATGACATGGCGAGTGAGCTCCGAGCTCTTCTGTACCACCCTTTTCCACGGCCCAGATGGGAAAGCCTTTTTGTTTTCACACCCCAGGCGCTCTGCGCTGACAAAATTATTCCGGTCAACGTCATCGCAGCCGCCACGGCGATACACTACGAGTCCTCCGATGCGGTCGCCCCAACGTACAGTAATGAGTGGGAGCCACTGGAGCACGCGGGCGATATCAGCAACAGAAGTAAGCAAAGGTGTACACCTACCCAGTGAGAACAGCGTTGTGTCACGTAAGTTTTGTGCTTTGCCTTAGCCTTTGGCATATAATGGGGAGAGTATGATGTAAACAGTCCGGGGGAGGGGGGGGGGGGACAAGACCGTCCTGAAGTCGTGTGTTGGCAAAATCTTCCTTGATTGACCAGGCTTAAGCGGCCATACTGAAGCGCGGTGATGGCTATTTCGGATTGGTTGCCTAAAACAAAATTTTATGGAAATATGTCAGTGGTAATGAGATTGATCAGCGCTATAGCTCTCGACCTCGTGCTTTGCGATTTTTGCACCGCGTTCAATCCTGCTGCGACGGAGGAGTGTGTGAGGATTGCGTTTCGGGTTTTCCAGGGTTACTAAAAGGAATTAATTGTGTGAGAAGTGTGTGAACCTTAAAAGATGATCATTTTGCGTGCAGTGAGTTTGCGAGCAATGTACCGAAAGTCTTGCCAAGTAACAATCGAATCCAATAGCTCGATGGTTTGCTTAAAGCGCTGACGAGGTTGTTCATATAGACTCAGCAGAAGTAACCAAAATTCCAGTTTCCGCAAACGCATATTGACGGCATTTTCTTTTCAACACGTTTTCGCGAGACCGGTTGCAAGATATAGAAGTCGGCTTACTTACAAAGCGCAAGCCGCTAAGCCCAACGGTATCGCATGCCGTCCTCAAGGCTGAAGTTCGGTGCTGTGCTAGAGGCGGCTATTGCAAGTCTTGTGCCCTGCAAACGCCACACTTGGTACAACGTGTTGCAGCTGAGCTTCATTTTTTGTTGCTACTCCTACGCGCAGCAGATGTGTGGCTCCTCCCAAGCTTTGGCTTGTCTGAGCTGCGGTTAATCGTTTCATTGCATGTGAAAAATACGGCAGAAGTGCGTCGGAAAGCGATCGGCATTATGATGGCGACAGAAGTATCAAGCGCTGCACCTAATTTCTGCCCTCGATCCCGACCGCGAGGCCTTCGTGTAAGGTTTTTGCTTTGCAGGGTAGCTGACTTGCAGATGTTTTCAAAGGCTCCATGTTGTCGTGGCACAAATCGTTTGGGAGCCACTCTTTCCCTGAGCGCTAGTCAATGCTCTCAGCAGCAATAGGGTACTTGTCGGCGAAGGCTTCTTCGTGAGTGAAACAAACATCAACACCAAATATTTGCTGCACTTCGCTGTACATATGGTGTCTGCGTGGTAAATAGAAAAGCACTTAAAACTATTGCGCTTATTCCGTAAATCCCCAGGTTTTGAAATAGGCAGCGTAAACGTTTTCGTTTATGTATACGCACCGTAGAGGGTGGACAGCATGTAGCTGTCCACCCTCTACGGGATATTGCACGTAACCCGAACAAAGTAGTAAAACTATGTCGCACATAGGAGCTGGGTGAGGCAAATGGCTGTTTCTCGTCGTGCGGAGCTCCTGAGACTTTTTTTACCCATTAATTTATTTTTGTGATAAGACTACGTGCAAATTTTTAATATTGACTACGAGTAACTTACGTTTCGATAAGTTGAAGAGGAGGTTAAAAAACAACTGATCCAGATTTCTTTGATAACTTATATCCTACGTGGTTCTTTTTCCAGGATTTAAAACAACCCCGACAATATCGAGCAAACCACGTTTTCGAGCTCTTCCATGCTGCCAAATCCTTTCTAAAAGCATGCGTGCTCACTGCCTGGAAGCGAGCGCCCTATCTCTTCTCAGCATTATCTTCAAAGTGCGTCAGGCTATTCTTCCGGAGCACGGAAAGCGTGCGCCGTGGTTTGCTGTAGCGGATGGGTATGTGACCGAGAGCTAATTCAGTAGTAGATTGTACTGCGCCATCACATAGACGACCCAAAAATGGCTAGCGGTGTAGCATTGCCAAGCGCGAATTATTTTCCGAAAGCACGTTTTTTTTTTCAGGTGGACAACCCTGCCATGAACCCCAATGCGTCAATGAGCTGGCTACTGACCCAGAGAGCGAGTTATCGCCTTTCTTTTCCTCAGGAACATCGTAGCGTAAGGTGGGGGTTTATTGAAATTAGCTGGGAGGACGGGGGCAGCGGCGAAAATAGTCCGAGGGCAGCCAGGTCGGACACATACATTCGTGGCGATAGCAATACGGCCGAGGCGCAGGGCCAGCTTCTTCTTAGTCATGAGACATGTGCTGTGTCTGTTCCAGTTTCTTCTGTAGAATCACCCGCGGGGAGAAGAGCCATCCTGGCGACTTACGGCGACTGTAAGATGGCGGGGTTGTTGTAATGCTTGAGACGCTGGATGCGAACTGTCTCGCGGCCGTGGCGGCGGAGATTGGGAGACGGCATGGGGGGCTCGACCAAGTAATTAACAGGAGTTGTGTGCTCCAGGACGCTGTAGGGGCCGTGATACTTGGCGAGAAATTTCAGACAGTGCCGGAGTACTTGACGGTATCGAGAGCCACACAAGCGTGCCAGGAGAGAAGTGCGATGGGGTGTGAGCGTTGTCGTAGTGGAATTTCTGGCGGTACTGGGTGTTAGTCGTGAGTGACCGGGCGATTTGGCGAGAATCTTCAGCGTGTTACGCGGCCTCGGAAACAGGGGTATATTCGGAGGCGCCAGGTTGGTTAGGCAGAATGTGCTCTATTGTAGCAGACGGATAACGGCCATATAGAAGAAAGAAGGAAGAGAAGCCAGTAGTTGACTGCTGAGCGTTGTTGTAGGCAAGGTCACATAAGGAGGGAGGAGATCCCAATTCGAGTAATTGGATGCGACAGACATACCTAGAGAGCATTTCCCCGAGGGTGCGGTAATCGCTCGGCGAGACCGTTGGTTTGCGGATGATAGGTGGAGGTGGTTCGATGTATTATGGTGTACTTGCGGAGCAGGGTTTTGACGACATCGGACACGAAGGCGCTTCCGCGGTCGCTAAGCAGTTCACGAGGTCTATCATTACGAAGGATGAAATGCTACAAAAGGAAGAAGGCAACGTCTGTCGTGGTGGCAGACAGGATGGCGGCGGCTTCAGCATGCCGCGTCAGATGATCAACCGCAATGATAGACCAGCGGTTGGCGGCTGCACTGCGCGGAAGCGGGCCGTAGAAATCAATGCCGATCCGGCGGACAGGGCGTGGTGGGAAGGGAGCGGCTGCAACTCTCCAGCAGAACAATGAGGAGATTCCTCGCGACGTTGACAGGCGAGGCAGGAGCGTACGTATTCAAGTACGAAGGTGTACATGCCGTTCCAGTAGTAGCGCAGCCGAATTGCTGTTGTATGTCTTGAAAACTCCCGCGTGACCGCATTATGGGTCAGCGTGGAAATAGGCGCATATTTGTGTAAGCAAGTGGCGAGGAATAACTAGTAACCCCTTGGGGCCGTCGAAGCTCTAGTTGTAGTGATAGAGGAGATTATCGCGAATCACAAAGTGGGAAGCATGGCACAGAACACGGGATGGACAGGCAGCCGTGAGGTTGGAGAGAAAGTCGAGAAGAGAAGCGATCCAGTGGTCGGCACGTTGCGCTTGAGGGCATGTCGCTTATGTGAAGCGATGACGGGGAGGCGTCAGAGGTAGAAAGGCTGGCGAGTTCGGCTGGAAGTGGGCAGCGGGACAGAGCGTCAGCGTCTTGATGCTTGCGGCCGTAGCGATAGACTACGCGGATGTCATATTCTTGCAGGCAAGCCGCAATTGTAGTATATAAGACGGTTGTCGATGGTGCGCCAGGAATTGCTGACTCGCGGAGCCGGCAGAAGAGGAGCCGCCGCTCGCCTAGATATTGGAGGCAAAGATAGGTAGGCTGTCGAGGTCTGGCGACGACATGCGCATATGTCAGCGGGGCCGCGATAGGGGGCGGCGGTTGGGAGACGACGTAAGCGTATCAGTGGAGCGGCGACAGATGGTGGCGGATGAGCGAATAAAAGAGCCTCGGCAGACTTCTACTGAAATGTTGCGCAATTCCATTGCTAATTCGGCACCTGCAACAAACGTAAGGCGGGGGTTTGTTCAAAGGATCTGGGAGGACGGGCGCAACCGTCAGAGGGCAGCCAGGTGGGGCACAGACATTCGTGGCGATAGCAATACGACTGAGGCGCAGGGCCAGCTTCTTTATCATCAGTCATCTGCTGCGGGCGTGTCCTCTTCTTTTTTACAATCGTCTAAACTTTATGCTGGTTTTGAGAAAAGGAAAGGAGCAAAACTGTCTCATTTTGTGAGTGGACGCCCCCGCCTACTCAAAGTGCGATTAAGGTGCCCACTTCTCTCTTTCTTTATCGCTTTGTCCCGGGCGTCTCCCACGCTGCCCTTTCCTGCTTACTTTTTGGTGGTGCTGACGGTTTCACTTGACCGGTATTCTCACAGGCACCACTGAAACCCGGTGGTGCGGCTAGAACTGCTTTCTCACAAAAGAAGGGATGGAAAGCAGTAAAGTCGCTTATTTGTTGGTAGCCTCTATTTACTTTATTTGTATTGCTGTGCAGCCTGTCGAACCAAGCTGCGGCCATTCACTTGGTCATTCTTAGCGCGCTCGTTTCCCTTGTATAAAACACCGCTGGGAGGGCTGGAACGTGCGCATTCCGGTGTTTTTTTTTTTAACTGGTTCTTGGGCTTTCTTTAAACGCAGAAAAAAGGAGTGCTTAGTTGATGCGCTGGAATCAAAAACTGCATCGGTTGTTTCGGAAGGCACTCTACAACTCCATGAAACGCACGTGAACATACATTGAACGTAAAAAAATTTGCATACTTTTCTTAGATACCTATTTGTAGAGCAAAATTTTAAAAATAATATCAGGAATGCCACGAGATGAGGAAACAATATGTCGTTGGTTTCACAGAGCTCCGGTGCGCGGATTTAAATTATTTGGTTTAAGTTACGTGAAACACCCTGTATAAGATTTTTACTCAGTTTTACCTTTCTTTCTAATTCGTGTGCAAAAGCACACTATGTGCTTTCGGCAGAGTGAGGACCTTTGTGTCTCGAGCTTTGAAATGAATCAAATGTTAAGCGTCACCAGTGTGTACAGGCGATACTTCCGTCGCCTACGCTTACGGAAATCTCTTTTGAGCTAGTTTTCGCACCCTTCTGAGTTTGTTTCAATCAATAGACAGCCAACATAGAACTAATGCACGTTGAGTCTACGAAACGACTTCTAAGCGAAGTTTTCCTTGTGCTTCACCGAACAATGATTGTTTTTTAACATCAGTTAATTAATTCAAAGTTGTGGTTTTGCTGACTTCGCACTGACAAGTCAGAAAAACCACAACTAGGAATTAATTAACTGATGTTAAAAAACAAACATTGTTCGGTGAAGCACAAGGAAAACTTCGCTTAGCAGTCGTTTCGCAGACTCAACGTACATTAGGCCTATGTTGGCTGACTATTGATTGAAACAAACTCAGAAGGATGCGAAAACTAGCTCAAAAGATGTGTGATGTCAGTGTACGTTAAAGATCCCCAGGTGGTCGAAATTATTCCGGAGCCCTCCACTACGGCACCTCTTTCTTCCTCTCTTCTTTCACTCCCTCCTTTATACTTCCCTTACGGCGCGGTATAGGTGTCCAACGATGTATGAGACAGATACTGTGCCAGTTCCTTTCCCCGAAAACCAATTATTATTATTATTATTTTGCTGACTGAACGACTAATAAATTTAGGTTGGTGGGCATAAGGTTAAACGTGGAAATAGGTTTCGTTTAGAAAGTATTTAAAAGTGACGCACTCTGGCACTTTCATTTTCCAAGGAATAGCGGTAAGAGCCGACATAAATAACAAGCAACCTGAAAAGCGCCTATGCTGTGATAGACATATAGCACGCAGTGGAACACAAAACGGCTCTACTCCTGGCTTTGTTTTGATTGTGGTGGAAGGAATTAAGGCCTTCAGCTAAAAGAACGTGCATGTGATCCTGGTTAATTTTACTGTGCAAAAAGTTAATAAGTAGCCACACGAATAACCTATGTAACTTTACTGATCCGCAGCTGCACACAACGGCACGTCCTTATGAAGGAGTAAATGCAGGTGAAGCTGAGACAGGAAACAACCTTGGAGAGTCAGTCATTCCTTATTACAGCTTCGTGCGCAAAGCTGCTCCATCCTCTAGCAGGGGGTCTGTGTGTGCGTAAGGGTTTCTCTATACATAAATATATGCCTGTATGCGCTCGTGTATGTGTAGACCACACGAGGTCTAGGATTTGGCGGACCCCGTTAAACCAGCGGTTACAGCCATAGAGTGTGCACACCCCAGAAAGTGGCATCGGCAGTCATTAGTTCCGGCATAATACGAATGGAGTAATACGAGTATACTTTTGTCAGATTATAACTCAAATCAAAGTGATAATTTCAAAGTCAATCCAACATGAAAACAATAATAATGTTGACAATGTTAAACTGAAAAGTGCGACGGCCATATTTCTATTGAAATGGAATTCTGCCTTATTATTTCACCAACACAGGTTCTTTGGTCCCTATGCAAATTCAAAATGTCATGTTGAATCTGCTCATGACATGTCCTACATTACCGCAACAAGGTTTTTTATATGAGATAGTTCCACGCAGTAAACAATGTGGCGTAAACTTGTTCAACTTGTCATCTTTTGTCTGTGAAATGGGAACAGATGTGCGTATGTTTTATGGCAGAAAGCGCGTCTGGACTTAAAGGGACAATGAAGATAAATCGATGTTGACTGTCATCAATTTTAGACTGCGTTTTAAACAGAATTAAACCACACTAACCGAAAATGGAGCTTTTATAGGCGGGAAAAGAAGACACTACATGAAAACACACACTACAAGTGTCACCACCAGCGGCCGATTTTGCAAGTAAAATACATGTGTTCACAGAAATTCTGGGTCGCTGATTCCGGAGGCTGCGCTACACTGCGATTCGTCTGAAAACGATGGCAACCCATCCATTTCATTAAAAGCGTGGAGTTTGGTTAATTGGCTTAAAGACACTTAAGTTCAATTTTGTCTGCAATAAATGATTCTGTTGCTCCCAGAATAACGCCGACATATTCAAAAAGAGAAAAAGAACCAGTTTTTGCTTACATCAACCATTGCATGGTGTTACTCTTGGCATCCCTTAAGATGCCCTGAGACTTGTTTAGTGCTAAGCGGCGCTGAAAGGCCCGCAGTCTTTGGCAGTGTGCAAGGTACAGCTATCGCTGTAAATGTTTTCTGTGCTCAGTTTTTCAGATGAAGAGGCAGCACCACCGATCCTGCCACTCACGCACCCCTCGGTCGTTGACCTTTCCCTCTACCGACCAAGAGCGGAGGACCCGTGCTCGCACCACGTTCGGCGGCCGTCAGCTATGCAAGCAGTGTGCTCGCCATTGGGCGATCTGCACCCGTGGAGCCGGAAGCTGCCACCCTAGGGACTACGGCTCGGGCAGGTGCGTCCAGAGCTATCTGATCCTGTCGCCCTCTGTGTGACTGAAGGCTCCAGAAAAGTCGCCAATTTTTAAATTTTACGAGCCGTCCTGGCTCGCCAGATTTATAGGTAAGCAAAACGTTTACGCCACTGCGTATAGGTCCCGTGCTGCAGAAAAGCCGGAGTCGACGTCGCCTTTGTTGTGACCGAAACATTTGCATTGGTCCAAAAGGAGGCTGTCACGGTGCATTTGTAAAGTGGTTAAAAGATTATAAATCTAATGCATACGATGATTGCAAAGATTGCGATTGCGAATGAGGAAACACCGCACGTGTCTCCGTGGGCAACGCGAATCACTGTCGTGTATTTAATGCCCTTAAAGGGGAGCCTAAATATTCCTCTAATGTTTTGTTGGTCAATGCATTTAACGCGTTCATTCGAGAACCAGACAACGCTTCTACAGCGGCTGCGGTTTTGAGCAGGGACTGTCATGTACAGGCGCGGACCGAAGTAAATGGAGTGCGCCGCACAGAAACGAACCGCGTGTCAG
The DNA here is from genome assembly GCF_052857255.1 of Amblyomma americanum. Classification (NCBI taxonomy): domain Eukaryota; kingdom Metazoa; phylum Arthropoda; class Arachnida; order Ixodida; family Ixodidae; genus Amblyomma; species Amblyomma americanum. The sequence goes on from NC_135497.1 coordinate 472,957,908, forward strand.
CGCCGCCTGGCCGAACCAGACCAATGCTCAACACCACCACGCGGATGTGCGCGCCCTGAACCAGCGCAACCCTCTGACTGCTACGCATGCCTCACATTGGGACGGCGTCAGTGGCGCGCTAATGATGATGATGGTAGGATGGTTTCGCCTTTTGTAGCGAGCCGGCATTGCGGAAACCCACAGACCGCTGCTTTGATGCAGCAGAGCCAACTGATGCGACGCTACTCTTAGGCCGCTTCATCCGAGACAGCTTTAGGCGCCTTTCCACAGCAAATAGCCTTTGTGCTTCGAACTTTCCTCGCCTCTGGGACTAAGTTGCATCTCGCTATCGACCTAAAGTGCTCAAAACACTCGATCTGCCGCCGCAGTTTCGGGTTCATTTATAATAGCTACCATTGATTTTCGCCTGGCTCCTACAAGGCATCGATGCCGCTGCAATGCATGCCTGCTGCGTCTCTGTTCTGCAGCGCTATGCTCCTGCGCTGCAATCTGGCCTTGATACTCAGCTTACAACAGGAGGAAACCGCTGCTCCTGGCGCTCTTTGCAACGCGATACAGCGTTGTAAAGATAACGACTGCTCTCAAGGTGCTAGAAGCTGCTGGTGGGTTGCAACGCGTATACGGTAAAACTCGCCGATCTCTAAATGTAACCGGCAGCAGTGAAGTAATACAGCTCGCACACAGGGGTTAGAATTACTGGATGGTGTCTTTCATGGCCCATTCTCACATAATTGGACGCCCACGGGTACATATACGCCGAATTTCGCGCGGGCGGCACGCAACAGTGACGTTTCGCTGCAGCGGCATTCACGTGAGGGCGCCAAACAGCGGATGCTTGTATTCACCCTAGGGTACGAAATTCTACGCAAGTTAATCACTGTCACCACTTCGCGCGCTCCCTGACACCCTTAGAGCGTGTGAGAGTAGCGTTCTCGGTCACAAAGAAGGTGCCCTCGACTCAGCGTGGCAAGCTCAGCCGGAGACCAGCTACCAAGTGACAAGAGGGTTGGTCGTTTGGTGGCCAGCTTTCGCCGGTCGCAAGCCAGAGAATGGGTCGGAGCCAAAGGTTCACAAAACAAAACAATGTTTATAAAGCGAAGAGATGATACAGAAGATTACACAATCATTCGTACGAGAACATACGAAGTGATTTACAAATACAATGCAACTCGTGCAAACTAACAAGCGAGAGAGATTATAATTCAACAAAATCCCTGCACCTAAAGTGCACTAACACACAAAGAGACAAACAAAGAAAACAAAATTTGTTCACCGGGCACTGCGACAGTCCGAGACGACCTGAGGAGCACGACGGAGCCGTTTCGCAGGCTGGCGCACAGTGCCTCGCTGCTCCGTGGCTGATCGAGTGGTGTTCTCCCGGGAGTCGAGCGGGCGCGCTTCTCGGAAGCATAAAAGGTGGCTCAGGCTAACAGACAGCGGTTGATGCCCCTCATTTTTAGGCGCAGTCCGCGTCTGTTTGTTCTTCGCGCCAAGGCAGGTGCGCACATGCACGCAGTTTCAACTGCACAAGATAATTCTCCTGCTCGTGCCGGGCGCGCGACCCCATTGGTCGAGTGCGGAAACAGCTTTCGAGAAATTTCTGGATCCTTCTTCCGATGCGAAGACGCCGGAACGAGAGCGAAGGGGAGAGGGTATCACTTTAGCGCGGTCAAGGTCACGCCCTCTCCGTCGAAGATGAGCAGAAACTACTCAGCCATTCTAGAGAAATCGACGACGCGCGTGGCTATGTGTACTTTGGCGCCGCGCTGGCAAGCTCAGTGGAAAGGGCATCAGCACACGCAAAGTTACGCACTCCCAGGAGTTCCTTCCTCGCTAGTTTTTTTTTTTTATTTTAGAGCGCGCGGGCGCGATTGCTTACGCATAGCGGCAGTTTTTCCGAATATGCGCCGAAATTTGTGGCACTTCCCCCTCTGTTAAGAAAATTGTGCAACAATATTCACTAAACACAATATTCGTGCTCGCATGCTTGCGCTCAGGAAGTCAATGGCGAATGCCAAAATACACACATCACTACAATGATGTCTGCACGCCCATAACACTTGACAACGGTCAAGATTCACTTCAATACATGCCGCAACTCGGCAACACATTATCATAGCAATACACAGGGAGCACAAAAGTACGATGCATACCTAAGCCGATACTTCAAAATACATCTCCTACTTGCGCTTCCGTAATGCGCGCGTGAGGTCCTTCACGGTTCACAACAGTCTCTTTGTCTCGCGAGTATTTTTCTCGGTCAACCTGGGCTTCTGTTTCGCCCCACCTGTACCCTCTAGATAAATTTTCTGACCCGGAAAAAAATAGTGCGCTTAGGTATGCGCACACAAACAAGGCAATCAATGGATTTCAGGGCACCTGCATCAAAGCACACAGGCTCACATTATTGACCGGTGTGGATACCCTCTTGGTCACATTCAAGAATTTTCCTGTGCGATCGAAAGGCAGCGCAAGTAATGTACACAACGGCACGATGAACATGTCTACAACCTGCCTTAAGCGGAGCTTAGCCGGTGTTTCAGACACCTTGTCCTCTTTAGCTGTCTTTCGCGTTTCGCTGCTTCCTTGTGACCATTCCCCCATACAAAAAAGTCCTATGATCGTCTATGAAAAACGCTATGTCCGTCTATGGCCTTTTATGAACGTCTATAAGCACCCATAGAGGTGCTCATTGCCAGCTATTGAAAAATCTATGCCACTAAAGCTATAGCTTTGGAACCATACAATTGTCTTAAGCTCTCTATAGAAAATTATATCAGCCTGTATAGACAGCTATATCTATAGAAAATTATATCAGCCTGCATAGACAGCTATAGACAGAAATAGGAAAGGTCTATAGCTATTTGGGCGAAAATTCTATAGCCGGCCATAGGATATTTTTGTATGGGCCGTGGCCTTTCTTTCGGCTTCGCACGGCTTTCTACTGCAGTGCCCATCCTTTCCAGTGATAACGTTCTCTCTTTCGCGATAGTTCATCCGCGGGGCTCTTGCGTTCATTGTTCTTAGCTTTCTGCTTCACTGCTCCTCTGCTGGAGCTAGCACGCTGGCGCTTCCTTCGCCACTCATTTTTCGCTTGGCGATTACTGCGCCGTTCCGACTTGCAGGATTCGGATTTTTCTGTCTCGTGGCTACATTCTGGGCCCTTTGGAAGTTTTTCCCCCTTGATGTTGCCCAATATGAGGTCGTATATTGGGCGCTCCATGCACAGTGAAGCTAGTTTCCCGCTGCGGTAGGGAGTCCGCACATGTACTTCAGCTTCCGGCAAGCGCTGAAACGAGCAGTCCACTAGCCGCACAAAGCTCTTCGTCCCAGTGAGATCCTTATCTCTCACTAAGCTTGGTTTTATGATTGCAGCGCTGCTTCCCATGTCTCGCAACACTGCAATTGTTTCTTCTCCTACCTTCCCTTTCAGGACAGACATTCTGTTCATTTCGGCTTCCGGTAGCGCGTTCACTACAGCATTCACGACTGGTACCTTCTTGCTGTTCTTTAGCTCTACAAAGCCAATTTCATCTTCTTCCTCCAGGTGGTGACCTGAGGAGGCCCGTACGCACGATGCCTGGGGAATGGGCTTGCTTCAGTTAGGACAAACCGCGGCTCTGTGCCCCTTCTGGCCGCACTTAAAACAAGCTGCTGGGCTACTGTTCGTAGCGCTATTGCGGCAATTATCCGCGTAGTGGCGTGACTTGTTGCGCAGGTAGCACTTTGGTGGAGCCGTCGGGCTAAATCGGGAATCGCGGCCGTCGGTTTTTCCCGCGCTCTCCGAATTCGTACTCTTAATCTTGGTTATATTCGTTGCTCCTTGAGCTTCAAGAAATTTGTCGACAAGATCTAGCATTTCGGAGAGAGTCTTGGCTCTTTCCTTCAGGTACAGCGACAAGCTTGGGTGACAGCTACTCAGGAATTGTTCCTTGATGAGTAGCTCGCGAAGAGTACTGTATCCTTGTGAATTTTCTTAAAGTTCTATCTACCGCTCAAAGTAGTGACTAAATTTTGCCGCATACTGAGTTGCCGTTTCGCCATCTCTGGGTTTCTATGTTCTGAATTGATCTCGGAATCCCTCCGTGGTGAGTCGGAACCGCTTAAGCAAGCCGGCCTTTACCTTGCTGTATAGCTTGAAGAATCTTCCGGAGAAAGTCGTCCGAATACGCTTAGAGCTTCCCCGCTGAGACGTGCTAAGAATGGTAGCACATTCACTGTCTGACCAATTCTGACTTCCTACGATCCCTTCAAATCGCCTGAGGAACTCGCCGAGATCGTCCCTTTTTTCATCAATCCTGAGAAGCAATCTGCTGGCATCTATCCGCAGGCCGCTGCCTTCTTCTCTAGTGCTATGAACTTCCTCAGAGTTGTTTACGGAACGTAGGACTACAAGTTTCATGGCAAGCAGCTGCTTTTTGCGTTCGAATTTTCTCTCTTTCTTTTTTAGCTTCTTCTAGAGCCTTCTGCGTCTCCTTTTCAGCCTTCTCTCTCTCCTGGTTCACCCATTTCCATAGTTCAGCCCCGGACATCCCCATCTGGGTGCCAACCTCAACTAGTTCCTTCATGTTCATTTTCGGATACTCAACTTCTCAAGCAAAGACTACCTCTACACGGTGAACCTCAATAACTGCTGCAGCGCTGCACTTCACAATATCGCTCTGCTGCTAAACAATCGCTTACGACCTCTTCGTAAACTCCTCCCGAATCCTTTTCCGCTCTTTGCGCTTACAAAGCACCAAACGTCTTGTCGCGGACGCCAGAATATGTCACCACTTCGCGCACTTTTGCTTGCTCTTCTAGACGCTCTTAGAGCGTGGGAGGTAGTGGTCTCGGTCACAAGAGATGCCCACGACTCATCGTAGCAAGCTCAGCCGGATACGAGCTATTAAGTGACAAGGGGGTTGGTCGTTTGGTGCCCAGCCTTCGCCAGTCGCAAGCCAGAGAATGGGTCGGAGCCAAAGGTTCACAAGACAAAACAATGTTTATACAGCGAATAGACGATACAGAGGCGCTCACAGTCACTCGTACGAGGACATACGATGTGATTGACAAATACGATGCAACTCGTGCAAACTAACAATCCAGAGAGATTACAATTCAACAAAATATCTGCACCTAAAGTGCACTAACACCGAGAGATAGAAACAAACAAAACACAGTTTGTTCAGCGGGCACTGCACTCTAAAAAAGAGTGCAATTTTGATTTTTTTGTGAGTAAACCACTTGTAGCTGAGCTAACACCTTTATGAGGATGTATTTACGCTATTTGCTCTGGACTAGTTTTTGTCCAGGACAAACAGTATAAATTGTACACTCTCTCTTGTGTAAAGTTACACCTTGAGAGGCAGTGCAAGTTTACGCTGCCCAAGACTATGTTTTAGTCCACGACAAACAGTGTAAACGTTACTCTCTCACTAGTGTAACGTTACACCTTGAAAGGCAGTGCAAGTTTACGCTGCCCAAGACTACGTTTTAGTCCACGACAAAAGTTGTGGTTTGGCCTTCAGCTGATAATGCCTGCACTCACCTGCTGTCCAATGATGTTAGTGCAAAGCACGTGTGTCTAAGCTATATGCAGCGGGGGGGGGGAGAGCTTTATAAAATGTTATAGGGTGGGTGCACTCAATGGGGGCAGTCTATACAAAGCTACTGCTCTCACTTTCTATTTTAACTGCTATATACTTATTATTCTCTCTGGCACCTGCAGTCAGTCACAATGGTCACTGTCACAACCAAGGTACTATGTGTCTCATTACAGTGATGACTTTAGAGTAAGTGTCAAAGCTTTGGTTAACCAGAAATGCAGGGTTTTTGGGGAAAAAATTTATGACTGGTATTAAGACTGAGCGGAAATAAAATTCAAATGCAAATAACTACACCAAGAGAAAGGTGCACTGTGGGAACATTGGTCACAGTCAGGAAAGCTAAGTGTGAAAGAAGTCGCAGTTCACCCAAAACATCATTGACTGTCAATGATGGCTTATTCCAAGCCAAACGTCCCAGAGTTAATCTTAACCATATTAGACTTGTTCAGATAAATTCATGTAAAATTTTTGCACTGTGTGAAATCTAAGCCAGATGCCGAAAAAATTTATTCGTGAGGTGAGGGCAATTTGAAAAATGCGAAAACGTTTGAAACTGGCACCGCTCAATGATCGACCAAAAATCTATATTTTTAGAAGATACTCCACAAATGTTGTAATGACAATTGCAAAGATTCTGGCTTTTGATATGATTCAGATCTTGTAGTTTTGAACAGTATAAATATTTTTTAACTTAGAAAAGTAAACATTCTTCTACTTTGGCATTTAAAAAATAACTACTCCTCTTTAGAAATTGCGAAATAGCCATCTTCCTTCCCTAGATGTCTATTACCCATAACTAATGTTGCAGCTCATGCAACTGAATGAGTCGAAGGGAAATAAAACGCTGAAGTTGCAGAAAAGAGCTTTTGGGACCTAGAAAACACTTCATTTCACTCTTAAGTGGTCCAAGTAAATTACCAGCGATGGCAGGTTTAGTAGAACAGTTAATTGCATTTCATTTCTGAAGTTTTAATCAAGGTGAATCTTGTTTAGAGCGAGAACAAAATTTTTGATTTTAAGCTCATCAGCCGCGAGCTACGTTGCCTCTTTGTGTCTCTTTACAGAGAACAGCACAGCTCTCAATTCTAAATGAAGTTTATACTGCAGAAAGGCATCAGAACATTGTGCAGACGAACAGATAATCATGGGAATATTTTCTTCGTGCTGCTGGGGTGTCACGTGAACCAGTGACATTTTTATTCAGTGTGTTCATGCCATACTAAGTCATTGTTGTGAGAGACATGACAGACACACTCCGTTTGATACATAACAGGCAACGCTGTGGATGTAGTGTGTCCACAAAACCATTTTACTCCACCTCATATCATCGCTTCTCAAAGAATCGCTCAGTGTTTGAACGAAAACAAAGCAGTATAAAATCAACTGGTATCACTGAAAACCACGCTCATAACTGTGAGGCGCTTAGTGTTCAGGACACCTATGGCTATATTTTCCACTGAGTGAGGGCTATTTTTTAGGCGCGGATGGTGTATATGCGATTAACCCTATGAGATGCATATCGTATCACCACATATCATTTTTACTTCTCTAAGCCTCGATGAGCCGCAGGACAAAATTGTGGCAAGAGGTAAAACGAAGGGCAGAAGGCTGTCACTCACGGTAATTGAGATTTGCAGCACGAAATATGCATGTGGTCACTGTGCTTCTGCGGTGAACTACATTTTGGGCACGGACTTGACCTTTGCAAGAATGCTTGCTTCTTTAGCAGCATTGCCTGCTATGCAAGAAAAAGAGTATAGAGGATTCAAGGAGGAGGAGACTGTGTGCCGGTGCCGCTGTCACAGTATGTTTGATCACTCGAGACCAAGGCCGCTCCACTCGATCGGGCCGCACCAGCGCCAGCGTGTCTCATGTTACCAGGAGCCATGGTGAAGACTTCGTAGAGTCGCGTGTGCTCCGCGGCACCTGCTTTCCGTGATCTTATTCGGACATTAAAAGGACTGGCGTTACGACAGCTGTGCCGGGTGGTCGTTCCTTCCTTGTGGCTCAAGTGAGACAGCCCATTGAAAGCCATAGTTTTGTGGCTGTTAGCTGCCTTATGCCACAGCGGGTTCGTTTGGACTTCAAAAGCGAAAACGAACTCGCTTATTGCATACCACCCGTCGAATGTCATGCGATACCTGCTTTCGCTCCAGCCGTAAACATGTACCACAGTGAGTGAGGGTAAACTGAAGTGGCTAGTGGATATAAATGTGTCATGACAGGTGCTGTGTTACTCGAAGAAGCGTTAAGAGATGACTTAACTAGCAGCATGAGAGCTCGCGTTTAAAAATAATTCTCGCTTTCAACAAAAACCACCTCAAATAAAACTTAAGAAATGAAAGCCAATAAATTGTTCTACTAAACCCACCATCGTCTGTATCTTGACTTGGACCACCTAAGGGTGAACTAAAAATATGTTTACTGATGTTCCGAAACACACTTTTCAGCAACTTCAGTATTTTAATTCACTTTGACGCATTCAGTTTCATCAGCTGTAACATTTTTATTGGTAATATAAATCTAGGTCGACAAGAAGGCCATTCTGAGAACTTGATATTTTTTTAATGTCAAAATAGTAATCTTTAAATTTATTTACGCTTAAAATACTTATACCGTTCAAAAATCCATGACCTGAATAATATCGAAGGCCAGAATCTGCGCAGATGTCATTAAAAAATTTGTGCAGTGTTTCCTAAAAATTTGGATTTTTGATCTTTGTAGAGCACTGCCTGGTTTGATGCCTTTCCAAAATGTTCAAACTGAGATCACCTCAAAAATAAACTTTTTTCCGGAGAAAATATTTAACTTAGATAACGCATGCTGGGACCAGTTTTCATGAATTTTCTTCAACAAAATGGAGATGGCCGAGCGCAATATTTGGGACATTTGGAGTGAAGTGACAGATTCACCAATCTCGTTTCTACCCAGGCATGCTAATTAGAATCTAATTAGTGTCCTTCTAACATTCTCTGGTTCTTTCTCGGCACATTAACGTTTGTACGGCAGCCAGAACCAAATTAGAACTGAGGTAATTGAATTTTACTATTTCCTAATTCTTGATTCAAACTCGTGATCCAAATACTTGATACAAACTCCTGACGTACACACCGGAAAACTGGTTGCCACTGTTTTCAAGTAAATGGCGGTGTTGAAAAGCATCTGCTATCTGCGCCAAAAATTAACTGTAGACATGCGCAGTAGCTAAACCGGCGGGCCATGGTAACACTGGTATTTTGTTGTTTTGTCATCGCTAGCTTACAACAGCATCACTTTTTCTGAGGTTGGTCTCGTTGTCCTTAGAATTACATAGACTTGATACAGGTAAACTTCAATCCATTGTAAGGTTTATGGAGGTTTAATGTCCCAAAGATGCTCAGCTATGAGGGACTCAATTGATTGCGTCTCTATAATGCTTATGTGAACATTTTTACAATCACAAAGGCAAAAAAAGCACCAGAATCCAATATTCATAACATGTGAATGACAGAACGCAAACAATTTTAGTCTCTATGTTTGTACAGAATATTAGTTCACACTGCTATCAGTTCCTATTCTCTATCTGACCACCGTATTATGGGTGTACATTACAATACCGAAAAAAATTACAGGGAATAAGTAACTGGTACTGCTACTGCGAACTTTCCATCACCTGTTACAAGCTGGTAACATAAGACCATGCTTTAATGCTTATTCTGCTGACATAGCGACAACAGTAACAATAGTTTTTCAGTCACTCTGACCAAAGAGAAGCAGGACTGCTGGGTTGTGTAGTCCAATGAGCACTTCACAAAGGCATCTTCTACAATAAATTTTCAAGTACAAGTCTTCGCATACAAACATCTGAACATTGCTTATTTCAAAAGCAGTGTTGAATGTGTTAATGATATCTTCTAAGTTCAGAAGTCTGTAAGAAAGTTCCAAATGATGAACTCAGTGAAGAAATCCCAGCTTTCCCAGCTTTTCCAAGTGCAAAAAAGGCCAGGGCCTGGACAATTGGTGGCAGTGGTACTGCTTGAAGGCAAGCAGCAAAACCTGCTTCTGACAACCTGCATTAATATGAACATGATCTAGGCAATCCTCTGAAAAATGCATACTATCTTTTTATTACCATAAATATGTAACACAATTTAATGCAAACAGGCCTGCTCATATAAATTTACTGCGCAGAAGTAGTCTAGGAATCCACAGCATTTTATTTCACAGGCAGCATTGTAACTCCTACAATGACATCATTATAGTGAACTAGAATATATTACAGTGGCTCGACCGAGAGGACGCGTCTGCCTTTCAGGCAGACATTACGCTCTGGAAAGCCACCAGGGCGCTGCTGCTTGCATACTGTAGCACGGCGGCTCAGCCCACTAGGCATCACAGAGAACGGATAGGCAATATCCTGGGCCACATTACAGGAGAGTTGAAGATAGAGCCCGGATGCCAAGAACACTGTGAGCAAGTTGCAGTTGGGGTTGCAGCACTTTATGCCACAGCACACTTGCATTTTTTACGAATAGCTTAAGCCACGCTAGCACCGAAAGTCTTGAAAGTGCAATGCTTAAATTTTGCTACTGTTAAACACTGCTTAGTGCACTTTTAATAAACCAGACTTCAGGCATTTCTTTATTTCCTTGATTTCTTGGGCGTAGCATGTGTAGAGCATTGTATTTAAATTGAACCGCACGTGAAACATTATGGCACAATCAGATCTCTGATTCGACAATTACGCAAAAGCAGTTGGATTTACCCTCGATGATTACTTAGATGCTTTTACTCTAATGAATGTTTTTACTACATGATGAGGCATCACACACAGCAAATAACTGTCATGCGGGGAAGAGAGATGCTAGCACTGCTTTACCACAAAAGGTGTTAAATTGACCAGATGCCCAACATTTGGAAAAACAGACTGTCTGCATCATAAGGCATAAATTTTATAATGCAGATTGTTCAGAATTTAGCTTTATGGACATTTAAATCTATCTGCACTGAGTGCTGTGTGATGTCAGTGCACGTTAAAGAAGAACCCCAGGTGGTCGAAATTTCCGCAGCCCTTCACTACGGCGTCCCTCATAGCCCGAGTCGCTTTGGAACGTCAAGCACCATGAAGCATAAATCATAAGGTTCAAGTCAAAGAAAAATGTTTATGCTAGTAAAACTAACCGTACAAAACAAGGAAAAAACTTTTAACTTCACATAACTTCACAAAAAACCTGGCTGATTGCAAGCGTACATTATGCCAAATAAACATGAGAGGCAGTGCTCACGCTTTCTCGGTTCCAGCTTATGGCAGCGAGTATGGTCGATGCTTAATCACTGCGCTGTAAGGGTCATATATATATAACTTTAGACGCATACCTTATCTCTTCTAAAAGCTGCGTAATTCCATGAGAGATCAAACTGCCTAAATATTTTGTTTTTAATTTTCTCAAATGTTTTACTTATTATGAGAACATTATTCAGTAGGCCAACTGTGAATTTTGTTTTGTGAAAATGCTAATATTTGAGGAGAAAAAAAATTAGAAATGATATCAAGGCAGAGACAGCTTTTTCAAGCAGAGCTCAATTTCGCTAATTTGCCATGACGTATCTAGAGATGAAAGCGTGATGTATATATTATTCGTGCTAAATGTACAGGTGAGAAGGAATATGTGGGCTTATTTCTGCCATTTTGAGGAAGTTGTCACTTACTAGAAACATTTTAGAAATCTACACAAGTCTGAAACGACGTTATGTTCATTTTTTCTCCACAAATATAGAGCACATATCCTTCAAATCTGCACATTTATAACCATTGATTTGCTACAAAAGTATACCGGCTTTCAATGTTACATATTATTGGGAAGTGCAAGTATTGCCCTAAATCTGGCATCTTTGAATACAATAGTGTTTTTTTTAAATAAAAAACACCCATCTCTAATTTTTCTAACAACTCATGAAACAAGCCTCTAGAAGGAGGAAAAAAGTGTACAAAAGAACGTGTTGCATTATATTGATTCTAACAATGTTATCCAAGCTCAAAGTTTTAGTTTTTCGAGCATCACCCACAGTGCCTCAATGAGGGGGGCGGACGCAGCAAACTCTCTTCGCTGCTCTAAGCGTTCCCTATATCCCAAGACCGAGACCTTTTTCATCAAGAGAGAGCGTACCTAATACATTTTATGGACTGACCCCGATCTGTAACAGAAATTCAGTAGCACCGCTATCGCTGAGTGCAGGTAAACAAAAGTTCTCAATGTAATATTCTGACTGCAGAGTGCACAAATAGGGTTGTCTTTAATTAAAAAATCCAACTACATAGTAGAAATAAACGTGGTAGTATACAGCATCATTTGAAAGTGAAAATTTCCTTTAAAAAGACATCCCAATATGTGCTTCCAAGAGCTGCTTTCATATCTACATTCTGTACAATAGGCTTTTCCCATAGGCATTTTGCAGGCTCTGTGATAAGCGATAGCTTAAATAAAATTGTACATACGTTGAAGGAATACCAACTGCAGCATAGCTATCACCAATCTAGGATATATCAGCATAACCAATAAAAATAAATTAACGGCGGCTAAAAAGAATCCAAAATGTATTTTTTAAATCAAACGCGAAATAGAAAAAAAATTGCCACAGTATGCCTGCGGTCAAACGACAAAGCGAGGACATGGGGACACAAACAGCTTCATATTGGCACTGGGCAGTAATAGAACTACAGACAAATCTTTTCTTTTGATGCATTCCTATGGGCCGCACTCCAGGTTTTTACCTGCACCCGGTCATAACGGCACTACCGAGTTCTGCTTACGTCACAGATCATGTCTGTCCTCAAAAAGTATTAGGTATGCTCTCTCTTGATGGAAAAGGTCTTCGTGTTAGGATCTTGAGAAAATTTAGAGCAACGGAGGGCCTGTTTCCAGCTTCCGTCCCTTTATGTAGGCGCTCCAATCGACGCTAAAAAAACTACAAGTTTGAGCTTGGATAACATTGTTGGAAACACAATAATGCAACATGTTCTTTCGTAGATTACGGTACCAGAAAAATTACAATAAATAAGTAACTGGTACTGTTACTGCGAACTTTCCATCAGCTGGTACATGCTGGTAACGGAAGACCATGCTGTAATGCTTATTCTGATGACATACCAACAACAGTAACAATAGTTTTTCAGTCATTCTGACCAAAGGGAAGCAGGACTGCTGGGTTGTGTAGTCTAAAGAGCATTTCACAAAGGCATCTTCTACAATAAATCGGCAAGCAGAAGTGTTCACATACAAACATCTGAACATTGTTGATTTCAAAAGCAGTGTTGAATGTTTTAACGACATCTTATAGGTTCAGGAATCTGTAAGAATGCTCGAAATGATGCACTCAGTGAATAAATCCCAGCTTTCTCAGCTTTTTCAAGTGCAAAAAGGGCCACAGCCTGGACCAGTGGTGGCAGTGGACCTGCTTGTAGCGCAAGCAGCACAACCAGCTGCTGAGAACCTGCATTAAATATGAACATGATGATGTAGGCCATCCTCTGAAAAATGCATACCATCTTTTTATCACCCTAAATATATAACACAATTTAATGTAAACAAGCCTGCTCATATAAATTTACTGCGCAGAAGTACTCTCTAGGAAGCCACAGCTTTTTACATCACAGGCAGCGTTGTAACTGCGACAATGTCATCATTATAGTGAACTAGAATATATTACAGTGGCTCGACCGGGAGGGCGCGTCTGCCTTGCCGGCAGCCCGTAACGCTCTGGAAAGAAACCAGAAGCGGTGCTGCTTTGATACTGCAGGACGGCGGCTCAGCCCACTAGGCATTACAGAGCACGGATAGGCGATATCCTGGGCTACATTAAAAGAGAGTAGAAGATAGAGCCCGGATGCCATGAACGTTGCGAGCAAGTTGCAGCTGGGGTTGCAGCATTTTCTGCCACAGCACACTTGAAGTTTTTTATGAAATGCATAAGCCACGCTATCACAAAAAGTCGTGAAAGTACACAGCTTAAATTTTCCCAGTGTTAAACACTGCTTAGTGCACTTTAATAAACCAGACTTCAGGCCTTTCTTTAGTTCCTTGATTTCTAGGTGGTACCATGTGTAGAGCATTGCATTTAAATATAATTGCACATGAAAAATTATGGTACAATCATACATCTGATTCGACAATTACGCAAACGCAGTTGGATTTACCCTCGATGATTACTTAGATGCTTGAATATTTTTCACTACATGCTGAGGCATCACACACTACAATTAATTGCTGTGGTGGGAAGAGATGCTAGCACTGCTTTAGCAGAAAAGGAACTAAACTGACCTGATGGCCCACATTTGCAAAGACAGACGGTCTGCATCATCAAGCAAAAATTTTAATATGCAGAATGTTCAGAATTTAGATTTAAAGATTTCTAAAAATATATCTGCACTGAGTGCTGTGTGAAGTCAGTGCATGTTAAAGAACCCCAGGTGGTCGATATTTCCGGAGCCCTTCACTACGGCGTCCTTCATAGCCTGAGTGGCTTTGGAAAATCAAGCCACATGAAGCATAAATCATAAGGTTCAAGAAAAAGAAAAATGTTTATGCTAGTAAAAATAACTGTACAAAATAAAGAACTTTTAACTTCACAGTACTTCACAAAAAATCCTGGCTGATTGCAAGCGTACATTATGCCAAATAAACATGAGAGGCAGTACTCACGCTTTTTCGGTTTCAGGATATGACAGCGAGTATGGTCGATGCTTAATCACTGCGCTGTAAGGGTCATATATTTATAACTTTAGACGCATGTCTTAATGCTTCTGACAGCTGGGTGATTCTATGGGATATCAAACTGCCTAAATATTTCGTTTTTAATTTTCTCAATTTTTTTACTTATTCTGCGCACATTGATCAGTAGGCCAACTGTGTATTTTGTTTTGTTAAATTACTAATATTTGAGGAGAAAAAAATTAGAAACGATATCAACGCAGAGGCAGCTTTTTCAAGCAGAGCTTAACTTCACTAATTTGCCATGACGTAAGTATCTAGATATCAAAGCATGATGTATATATTATTCGTGCTAAGCTTACAGGTGAGAAGGAATATGTGGGCTTATTTCCGCCATTTTGAGGAAGTTATGTTAATTTTTTTCTCCACAAATATATAACCCATATATTTCAAATCTGCGCAATTATTAACCATTGAGGTGCTAAAAAAGTATACCGGCTTTAATTGTTACATATTATTGGGAAGTGCTAGAAGTTTTGCCCTAAATCTGGCATTTTTGAATAAAGTAGTGTTTTTGAAAAATGAAAGAAATAACACTCCATCTCTAATTTTTCTTACAACTCATAAAACAAGCCTCTAGAAGGAGGGAAAAAAGTGTACGACAGAACTTGTTGCATTATTTTGCTTCGAACAATGTTATAAAAGAAGCTCAAAATTGTAGTTTTTTTAGCATCACCCAGAGCGCCTAAATGAGGGGGTGGAAGCAGCAAACGCTCTTTGCTGCTCTAAATTTTTCTCATATCCAAAGACTGAGACCTTTTCCATCAAGAGAGAGCGTACCTAATACTTTTTGTGGATTGACAGCAATCTGTAACATAAACAGAATTCAGTAGCACCGGTTTCGCTGAGTGCAGGTAAACAAAAGTTCTCAATGTAATTTTCTAACTGCACAGTGCACCAATAAGGTTGTCTCTGATTAAAAAAAAGCCAACTACATAGCAGAAATGAACGTCGAAGTTAACAGCATCATTTCAAAGTCAATGTTTTTTTTCAGAAAACATCACAATATGTGTTTGCCAGAGGTGCTTTACAAATCCACATTCTGTACCATAGCTTTTACCATAGACATTTAGAGGCTCTGTGATAAGCAAAAGCTAAAACATTGTACATAAGTTGAAGGAATACCTACTGCAGGATAGCTATCACAAATCTAGGATATACCAGCATAACCAATCCAAATGAATTAACAGCGGCTAAAAAAGAAACCAAAATGCATTTTTTTAAATGAAACGCGAGTTAGAAAAGAAAACTACCCATAGTATGCCTGCAGTCAAACGACAAAGCAAGCGCCTGGGGACACACACAGCTTCATAAGTGCTCTCAGCAGCAATTTTCTTTAAATGCATTTCTATGGGCCGTACTCCAAGTTATTACCTGCAACCGGCCATAACGGCACTTACATCACAATCCTTACATCACAGTTCAGTGTCTGTCCTCAATCAGTGTAGGCATACTGTCTCTTGATAGAAAAGTTCTCAGTGCTGGGATCTGGAGAAAATTTATAGCAGCGGAGGGCGTGTTTGCAGCTTCCGTCCCCTTATTTGGGCACTCCTGCTGACGCTAAAAAAATTACAAGTTTGAGCTAGGATAACATTGATGGAAAGAAAAAATGCAACATGTTTTTTATAATTTTTTCACCTCCTTCTCGAGAGATCTTTCCAGAGTTTTAAGAAAAATTGGAGATGCGGTTTTTATTTAAAACATTTTTGATAAACGCTAATATGTTTAGAAATGCCAAATTTTCAGGAATATTTTTTGCACTTTCCCATATTTTATAACAATGAAAGTCGGTACACCCTTTTCGCCCCTCAATGCTTATCTTTTGTACAAATTTGAAGGAAACGATCTTCATATTTGCGGAAAAAAAATTCTTGAATATAGTCTCGTTTTGACAAGTTTCGTTTTTGAAATTTTTTCCAGCAAACAACTTCCTCAAATATCCGAAAATAAGCCTGACATATTCCTTCTCACCTGTACATTTAGTACGAGAAACATATCCAACATGGCTTTCACATCTAGATTCTTACGTCATGGCAAATTAGCGAAATGAGCTGTGCTTGAAAACGCTGCCTCTGCCACGGCGTCATTTAAAATTTTTTTTGAAATATTAGCACTTTCACAAAACGAAATTCCGTGTTGGCCTACAGAATCAAGAAAACTTAAAACATGAAATATTTAGGCACTTTGATCTCGCGTGCAATCACCAAGCTTTGTCTTGATAACTCCAGGAAAGGCGGGACGAGAAATATTCGCCATTTTTGCTCACAGCGCAACAAGAACGGGGCAGGAAGACCTAGTGGGTGGCTACGTGCCTGCTTCTAGGTCTGTGTTTTCGCTTCTCGCTGTCTTCTCGCGTGCGGCGTGGGTCGGACAGTGCCCTCCGTAAGACCAAATGCTGACGACGCCCCTGCGGAGAAATTCCCGGCATGGTGGGCGCATTCTCAAGTGAGAAAATCCAACCGGAACCCTCAGGGGCAAGCTAGGCTTAGCTCGGCGCTGCCTAGCGAGGCCGCGCTACGCGTCTGCATTGATTCTGCGTTGTTGACGACAGGTACCCGGATGCCCGCTGTGTTGCCACCTGACGCAGCCTCCACGTCCACGCAATCGTCAGCGCCTCTGAGCCTCCAGCCTGCGCCGTCTTCCGATGCTACGACTTTGGCCTCTGACATGGACTGCTCTACCGCCTCCGTGCCCGTGGCACTCCCTCAAGAAACTGTGCCCGTCGCGCCAGTTCAGTATTCCCACCAAGGGCCGTCACCAGCGTCTGAGCCTCCTCCACAGATTTGTCCCGTGATTCAAGGCTCTCTTCCGCCTGCTGCGAACTCGTTCCGCGTTACCAACAAGCCTACATTGCGCTTTGATATGACTGCCATCCCTGCCCGGAATGTTCAAGCCACAATTGACCACGCTCTTGGCTCTTCGGACTACTGTGGGTTGGTCGTCCATTGCCCATCGAACACCATCACGGTAAACTTGTCATCCTTGATGGACGCCCAGAAACTTTGCGCAGTTACGCAAACTTCAACGACGCACACACTGCATGGGGTTAC
The DNA here is from genome assembly GCF_052857255.1 of Amblyomma americanum. NCBI lineage: Eukaryota > Metazoa > Arthropoda > Arachnida > Ixodida > Ixodidae > Amblyomma > Amblyomma americanum. Next base: position 472,975,293 of record NC_135497.1, read on the forward strand.
CCATCGGATTCCTCAAGGGGTGCACACATTAAAGGGAGCTTTTCGGATCATTCCTTTCAACTTTTAAACCACCCGAATACTTCTACCCGCCCACGAGGTGGCCCGTATTCACCTGATTTGACTTGGTGGTTAGGCCCCGGTAACCCTCGTTGGGCTGTTGATTCTGTTACTTGGGGTAGCGATCACAGCCCTATTTTTATCTCCCTGACGCCTACGCGTCTACAGAAAATACGCCGCACTGTAGAAATAACATCATGGGACTCTGTACGCGCAGACAATCATTTATCTACATTCAAACCCTCTTCAACATTGTCTACTCTCTCTGCTGTTCTCGCTACTCACACTATTACCACTACTGTAAATGAAGACGACCCAAACCCGGACATACATATCTTGAATTTGTGGGCTCTTCGTCGCCAGGCGGATCTTTACGCTACTCGACACCCCGATGACCCTTCGGCTCTTCCTACTCTTCACCGCGCTGCCGCACGGGAGCGGCGCTATGCAAAGCGGCTAGGCAGGCAACGCTGGGCTGCATGGTGTGCCCGCCTGTCCTCTACGCAGGGCAATCGACATCTTTGGAGAGTGTTTCACGCCATGAAGCGCCCTCCTCAGGTTGCAGATTAAACAGAGAGCATTCGCCTCGCGCTAGATATGGATGAGGACACATTTGCACAACAAGCGGCCCGTCAATGTTTTTCAAACCATGACTGCACCGCTACGTCTCCACCTGACTTATAAGTAACAGAGCCCCCGATGGGATTACTTCTGACCTCACCATGGTAGAGCTGCTGGCCTCCATTGAACGTTTAAAAACTACTACTACTCCCGGGGACAGTGGGACTCCCTTGAAGCTAACAATCGTGAGGCTATGCGCGTCATAACATATCTGCCTCGTTTAACACCCATACCAGTGCTACAGGAGTTCGCCCAACTTAATACACTCAGTGAAATCATCGACCAACGGGTGGCAAATAGAGCTCGAAAACAGTCTCTCAAACTTCATCGTTTAAAGACACTTCCACCGTGGTCATATTGCCAGCTCACTGACAATCGCCCCACTGCTTCCCCGTCGGTATCAGCAGCGTATCTGCCTGAAGGGTGCATGTTATACACGGATGCATCACATTCTACAGAGAGGGGAGTTATTGCTGTGTATAGTCCATCTCATCCGCATCTCAACTCTCGCGCCACGTATACTGCTGATACGTGCACTCCCCTGGCATTGGAACTTTAAGCCATTTATAATGCCATTGATTCCCCTCCGCTCGTTCCAACATTCAATACAGTTCATATTTACACCGACTCCCGCGCCGCACTTAAACAGCTTAAGGCTGTTCGACGAACGTTCCAGATTTCACAATCAATTCATGTGCTCTGCGCAAAGTATCCATGTCCTGTGCGCATACACTGGATTCGCGGCCATGCCCAGGATCCACATAACATTCAAGCGGGTGCTATGACTCATCTTCATACATTAGACGATCCGCCACCTTCCCCTCTTCTCCCAGATCCGTTCCTGTCCTGTTTCCGATTCCGAAGTTCTGCGCCAGCAAACACGCGCTCTAATTCCTCCGTGTTCGCACCCTCTCCCCCGTAGTCTTACTCGGCAGGAGGAGGTATCCGTGCGCCGGATTCGGGCAGGGGCGGCTCTGACACCATCGGTCCGTCATCAGTGGCGTGCCAAAGATCTGCCAGTACCTGACAGGTGCCCTCACTGTAGCGCTGCACCGGACATTTGTGATGTGCGGAACTTGTTGTGGGCGTGCCCAGCGACAGCTGCTATCAGAAAACGGCTCCTCAGGGAGGTGGGCCTGCGGTGGAACCGCGAAAGTGATTACGTGAAGTGGACTATGGACAACCGTTTCATTAACAACCTCTGCGACTACCTCAGCGCAACGGTTCTTCACTCCTTCTTTTAACTTTCAATCCCGTGCATTCCTTCCCCCCTTTCCTTTTTCAACTTATGCCTCATGGCACACTTCTCGAATAAAAAAAAGAACGGGGCACGAGACGAGAGACAACACACGCAAGCGCTGACTATTCACTGGTTTTTTTATTGCCCCGCCGCGGTGGCTCAGTGGTTAGGGCGCTCGACTACTGATCCGGAGTTTCCGTGTTCGAACCCGACCGCGGCGGCTGCGTTTTTATGGAGGAAAAACGCTAAGGCGCCCGTGTGCTGTGCGATGTCAGTGCACGTTAAAGATCCCCAGGTGGTCGAAATTATTCCGGAGCCCTCCACTACGGCACGTCCCTTCCTTTCTTCTTTCACTCCCTCCTTTACCTTTTCCTTACGGCGCGGTTCAGGTGTCCAACGATATATGAGACAGATACTGCGCCATTTCCTTTCCCCCAAAACCAATTATTATTATTATTAATTTCCTATTGAAGCACAAAAGGGGTATATATATATATATATATATATATATATATATATATATATATATATATATATATATATATATATATATATATATATATATATATATATATATATTATCCGAGAGAATTGAGTTATCTGACCTCCCACATGCCTTTCGGATAACTTTTGTTGTCTTGATAAGTCTTTCACTGTCTGTATATATACGGATTTCATGGTTTGGTTTCTGGTGGTTTAACGTCCCAAAGCGACTCAGGCTATGAGAGACGCCATATTGAAGACCTCCGGAAATTTCGACCACCTGGGTTTCTTTTAACGTGCACTGGCATCGCACGGTACACGGACCGCTAGAATTCGCCTCCACCGAAATTCGACCGCCGCGGCCGGGTTCGAACCCGCGGCTTTCGGGCCAGCAGCCGAGCGCCGTAACCACTCAGCCCCCGCGGCGGCTTTATACGCAGTTCGTTCAATAAAAAAACAGTTGATAGTCAGCGCTTGTTTGTGTTTGTCTTTAGCCTCGTGTCCCGTTATTCTTGCGCTGTGAGCAACAATGATGAATACTTACTAACTCGCCCAAATTTCCGCCTTGCTGAACGGGACGAGAAAGACGGAGGCGCTCATGTTGTCCATCTTAAGCGCTGTTTTCAAGACGAACTGACGTCAACAAGCCCAACTTTCTACGCTTGTGCATGCACTGCTTGATTACTTACATGTATCGACGCAAGTCAAGGTGGAAGCAACTCTCCACTCTTCTCACGTGCTCGATCCGCCCTCGCTGGTAACCTCACGAAGTCGCACACGCCAAGTCGTTGCAACTGTTACGTCTCGCCTACGACGCGCGGTATAGCCGGCGCGGATGCAACGGATGCCGCGGCTTCGTTCATCGCTGCCGCAACGCCTCCCGCCAAGCGCGTCCAGGCAGGTTTCAGTGCCACGTGTCGTCGTGCGTGCGTGTGTGTGTGTGTGCATGTTTTGCCCACGCTTGTCAAAGCGCGGCAGCCGGGGAGAGGAGCTCCCCAACTGGGAGGCGAGGAGGTCTGACCGGCGCCGGCCTGGCGGACGCGCCCGTCACGTCTGGACATGTTCAAGCGTCGCCGTATCGGACGCCTCTTCCCAAGCCGTTCCTTCTTGCCCTCGACTCCGAGGGTATAAAAGACAGCTGCGCCGGACGCCGAGGAGAGACTTCGATTTCGCCCTTCGAGTAACGTGGTCGCCCTGACCGGCTGCTCTTTTGAGATGCCAGAATATACAAGTTGTTCTGTTGCCAGTCGACTCATCCTTTGCCGGCACCTTCGGATGTTTCCAGCTTTGCCCCAGGCCGCCAGGCCAACGCTACCCTTAGGGCTTGCAACCCATTTGCAACAACTGGTTGCCAGCGGTGAGATCCCGACAACGGAGGCCAGCAGCGAAGATATGCGGTCAACTGTATGCTGAGCAGCACAACGACCATCCGGGAGCAGTGCAACGAGCCCTGTGTGATGACTGGTTGCCTGCAGCGGAACGACTGCGCTGAATTCGTGGCTGCGAGGTTTGGTGAGTGCGGGACTTTCTTCTTCTGAGTTTTGCCAGGCTTTTGTTAGTGTCAGAAACAGAGCTGGTAATTGTGTTGTCGTTGCTGCCGGGTTAGTTTGCGGCAAGACAATAGTAGGCAGTAGAGAAAGCAGCATTCGGAGCAGCCATGGATTTGAAGTCGTTGCGCAAACCGAAATTGCTGGAGCTTGCAAGAGAGTTGGGTCTGGATGTCTCAGACAAACTCAGAAAACCAGAACTGCTAAGGGCTATTCTTGAGTTGGAGGCTGAGGATGACGAGCTGTCGGAATGCCTTGAGACCATTGAGGAGAGGGAACAAAAAGAAAAAGAGAAAAACGAGCGCGAACGTAAAGAGCAAAAAGAGAAAGACGAGCGCGAACGTAAAGAACAAAAAGAGAAAGAAGAGCGCGACCACGCTTTAGAAATGAAGCGTCTCGAGGTAGAGATGGAACGCGCTCGTAATGGAAGTTAGGCACACGGTGCAGGAGAACGGGTATCGTTCAAAATGACTGACCTGATGCGGCCGTTTAAGCTTCGAGAGGACATTGGTTTGTTCCTGGTTAACTTTGAGCGAACGTGCGAGAAGCAGGGGTTCTCTCGGGAAACGTGGCCACAGCGCTTGCTCACTTTGTTACCCGGCGAGGCGGCCGACGTAGTCGCTCGCTTGAAGAGAGAGGAGGCAGAGGATTTCGACCAAGTGAAATCGAGTCTGCTAAAAAAGTACAGGCTGTCAGCGGAGGCGTTCCGTCGGAAGTTTCGGGAAAATGAAAAAGGCAGAAATGAGTCATATACAGAGTTTGCCTACAGGCTTATGTCAAACATGCAGGAGTGGCTCAAAGAAGAGAAAGCGTTTGGTGACCACGAGAAAATTCTGCAGTGTTTCGGGCTGGAACAGTTTTATAGTCGGTTACCTGAGAACGTGCGGTACTGGGTCTTGGATAGGCCAGACGTTAGTACAGTGGCTAAAGCCGCCGAGCTAGCCGGGGAGTTTGTGACGCGTCGGGCTCGCGGAGCTAAGGACGGTCAAAAGGGTGAATTTGGCTCCAAGTCTGAGAGGCCGAAGTTCACACCCATGAGAGCAAGGGGGGACACGCGTAGTGCGGATGCGAGTGAAAGCAGTCCGACCGAACGTAAGGAGACGGCGGCAGCCGAAGCCGAACGCAGAAAGCGGTTCGAGACGAGGCAAGCGCGCGTGTGTTATACGTGCCAGAAGCCGGGTCACTTTTCGGCGCAGTGTCCAGAAACAAAAACAAAAGTCGTGTTTTTGTCATTATGCAGCACTGACGAGAACGTGAAGCTTCTCGAGCCTTACATGCGAGACTTCCTTGTGAACGGGAAAGAGTGCCGAGTGCTTCGTGATTCCGCAGCTACAATGGATGTAGTTCACCCCTCTTACGTAGAACCCGATATGTTCACGGGCGAGTGCGCATGGATCAAGCAAGCCGTGGAAGCTCACAGCGTGTGTCTGCCCGTAGCAAAAGTGGTTATTGAAGGACCTCTCGGAGCAATTGAGACGGAGGCCGCAGTGTCATCTATGCTGCCCCCCCCCCCCCCAGTACCCGTACCTATTTTCGAACCGGTCCGATCACCTCCTGCGCGAGAAGGGTCTTTTGTTTGGTGAGGCTAGCGTTCAGGCCTTAACCAGATCGAGAGTTCGGGAGCTCGCTGCAAAGGCGGTAGTTGCGGGGCCGACGTTGTCGAACAATGAGAAAGGGTCGGAGGCGCAGCAAGCTGATATTCAGAGCACGTCCGAACTGAATAAAATTGAGCCTGTAGCGCTTAAGGCACCAGGTACTGGAGAGGAAACGCCCGACACGGGAAAGTTAGAAGAGCTATCTGCAGATTTGCTCATCGCGCCTACGTCCGATGGACTTAATAGGTTGCTAAAAGTCAGCCGGTCGGCTTTGATAGCCGAGCAAAAAAAGAATGGCAGCCTAGAAAACATGCGCTGCAATGTCAAGGAAGGTATCGCCAAGAAAAATGTTCGTTTTGTGGAAAGAGGTGGGGTCTTGTACCGGAAGTATCTAGACCGCAGGGGAGTCGAGTTCGATCAGCTGATCGTGCCTCAGTGCTACCGTCAGGATCTGTTGCGCTTGTCGCATGGCGGTTCGTGGTCCGGACACCTAGGAGTTAAGAAGACTAAGGACCGTCTCTTGCAAGAGTACTATTGGCCAGGGTGTTTTCGTGACGTAGAACACTTTGTGAGGACATGTGACACCTGTCAGCGGGTTGGCAAACCAGGGGACAAATCGAGGGCGCCGTTGAAGTTGGTACCTATCATTACGGAGCCTTTTAGACGGCTCGTTATTGATACAGTGGGACCTCTGCCGGTAACAGCCACGGGGTACAGACACATTTTGACTGTGATCTGCCCAGCGACAAAGTTCCCTGAAGCAGTGCCGCTTAAAGACCTCAGCTCAGTTGAGATAGTCAATGCACTACTGTCCATATTTGCGCGAGTTGGTTTTCCTGCGGAAATCCAGTCAGATCAGGGCACAGTGTTTACTAGCGCTTTGACGACAGCCTTTCTCGAAAGGTGTGGGGTAAAGCTGTTACACAGCTCAGTGTACCACCCACAGTCGAATTCCGTTGAGAAGCTCCACTCCGTCATGAAGCGCGTGTTGAGAGCATTGTGTTTTGAGCAACAAAGTGATTGGGAGCTGTTTCTGCCTGGGGTGATGTTTGCATTAAGGACCGCGCCGCATGCGGCTACGGGGTTTTCGCCAGCTGAGCTGATGTACGGTCGCTCGCTGCGGTCTCCGCTTCGCATGCTTCGAGACTCGTGGGAAGGCAGGGGCGACGACCCAGTCGTGGTCGAGTACGTGCTTAGTCTCCTCGAACGCTTAAGAAGGGCACAGGAGTTGTCAGGTGAAGCAATGGCAAAGGCCCAGCAGAGGGCCAAGGTTTATTATGATCGGACAGCCAGGGCCCGTCGTTTTGAGGTGGGCGATGAGGTAATGGTATTGCGCACATCGCTAAAAAACAAACTCGACGTGCAGTGGGAGGGCCCAGCACGGATTGTTCAAAAACTGTCGGATGTTAACTACGTGGTGAGTCTGCCAGGAAAGCGGAAAGCACAGCAAGTTTACCACTGTAATCTGCTCAAACCATATAGACAACGGGAAGCAGTGGTGTGTATGATGGTAAACGTTCCCGAAGAGCTTCCGGTCGAGCTTCCGGGACTAGGCGCAGTGACGAACAGGGAAGACACTGATCAGGTCATTAGTGACTTACTCAGTAAAGCACAGCTGTCGCCTGAGCAGAAAACCGAGCTACACCAACTCTTACAAGAGTTTCAAGGTCAGTTCTCTGAGAGGCCTGGTAGGACTTCTGTCCTTACTCATGATATAGAACTTACCTCCCCAGAGCCAGTACGATCCAAGGCGTACCGGGTGTCACCCCGCCAGCGCGATATTATGGAGGCTAAGGTAAAGAAAATGCTACAGCTCGGTGTTATTGAGGCGGGTGAGAGTGATTATACCTCCCCTTTGATTTTAGTTGAGGTACCGGGCAAGGAACCTCGTCCTTGCGTCGACTACCGCAGGCTTAATTCTATCACTAAGGATCAAATTTATCCGATCCCTAACATCGAGGAGCGCCTTGAGAAAGTTAGTAGCGCTCAGTTTATTTCCACCCTAGATCTTGTCAGGGGTTATTGGCAGGTTCCACTTACAGAAGAGGCTAGTAGGTATGCGGCGTTCATTTCACCAATGGGAACATTCCGTCCTAAAGTTTTGAGTTTTGGTTTGAAGAACGCGCCATACTGCTTTTCAAGCCTCATGGACAAAGTGTTACGGGGACAGGAAGAATTTGCTTTACCGTATTTAGACGACGTAGCGATATTCTCCGCATCCTGGTCTGAACATATGGCACACTTGCGGGCAGTGCTAACCCGCCTGCGCGAAGCGGGCTTGACAGTCAAGGCTCCCAAGTGCCAATTAGCACAGGCCGAGGTTGTCTACCTCGGTCACGTGATTGGACAGGGTCGTCGCCGCCCCTCTGAAATAAAGGTGGCCGCTGTGCGAGACTTCCCGCAACCGCGCACGAAGACCGATATTCGGTCGTTCTTAGGTGTCGCCGGCTACTATCAGAGGTACATCCCCAGGTACTCCGATATCGCGGCTCCCCTGACGGATGCTCTAAGAAAAACAGAGCCCCAAACAGTCGTCTGGAGCGAGACAAAGGAAAGAGCTTTTAGCGCCTTAAAGAGCGCCCTAACAAGCCAGCCTGTGCTACGATCGCCAGACTACACAAAAGGGTTCGTTGTTCAGTGCGATGCTAGTGAGCGAGGCATGGGCGTTGTACTGTGCCAAAGGGACAATGGAGAAGTGGAACACCCCGTCCTGTATGCTAGTCGTAAGCTGACCTGTCGTGAGCAGGCGTACAGCGCCACCGAGAAAGAGTGTGCGTGTCTCGTGTGGGCCGTTCAGAAATTGTCATGCTACCTAGCCGGCTCGAGGTTTATCATTGAGACGGATCACTGCCCTCTCCAATGGCTGCAGACCATCTCTCCCAAAAATGGCCGCCTCCTGCGCTGGAGCCTCGCTTTGCAACAATATTCCTTTGAGGTGCGTTACAAAAAGGGGAGTCTCAACGGTAACGCCGATGGCTTAAGTCGAAGCCCCTAACGTGGGAATCCGCCTCAAAGTTGTTTGTTACTGATGCTTTCTTCCTGAGGCAGGATTTTTAACATATTGCTTTTGTTTAGTGTTTCAAAGTGATTATGTGCTTTCTAGTGCAATTTTCCAATTTGTGGACGCGTTCTGAGTGCTGCTTGACTACTGTAAGGAACTAGGCAGTAGTATAAAAGGGGAAAGAGCCTGGCAGAGCTTAGTGAGGGTTGTCTCGTGCTTGCTGACTGAGCGGTTGCGTTTCGGCGTAGTTCTAACGCTTGCTGGGAACGAGCACAAAAATGGCAACTCTCCTGAAGTGACTTTGCAGTGCCCTGTGCGATCCTGAACCTGAGAACGAGGCCTTCTCTGTGCGCTGCGCTCAAGCAACGTCGAGGGACGACCGGTTTCGTTTACGAGCATCATCGAGCGACATCCCTCTGGACAGCGGATGCAGTCCCCTGACCATCGGGATCTCCTTCTCCCGGCGGGGCGGTCTGTTACGTCTCGCCTACGACGCGCGGTATAGCCGGCGCGGATGCAACGGATGCCGCGGCTTCGTTCATCGCTGCCGCAACGCCTCCCGCCAAGCGCGTCCAGGCAGGTTTCAGTGCCACGTGTCGTCGTGCGTGCGTGTGTGTGTGTGTGTGTGCATGTTTTGCCCACGCTTGTCAAAGCGCGGCAGCCGGGGAGAGGAGCTCCCCAACTGGGAGGCGAGGAGGTCTGACCGGCGCCGGCCTGGCGGACGCGCCCGTCACGTCTGGACATGTTCAAGCGTCGCCGTATCGGACGCCTCTTCCCAAGCCGTTCCTTCTTGCCCTCGACTCCGAGGGTATAAAAGACAGCTGCGCCGGACGCCGAGGAGAGACATTCGATTTCGCCCTTCGAGTAACGTGGTCGCCCTGACCGGCTGCTCTTTTGAGATGCCAGAATAAACAAGTTGTTCTGTTGCCAGTCGACTCAATCCTTTGCCGGCACCTTCGGATGTTTCCAGCTTTGCCCCAGGCCGCCAGGCCAACGCCTACCCTTGGGGCTTGCAACCCATTTGCAACACAACCCAAATCCGTCTTCGTAGCAAGCATCCTAAAACGAACACGTTCGCAACAGAGGGAACAGTGGAAAAAGACACGATAGGACTCTAAGCAGCTAGAGGCAGCAGACAAACGTCCTTGCAAACGCAGAATTGTGCCTGACATGAAGGAAAATTCTGCCCTACATCCCAACGTACCGCGGTCATGCTGGCCCATGCCGCCGGCAAAGATTGCCTTCGGCTTCGGCTCCGGCTTCCAATGCCGCCAAAATCCAGCTTCTTCGGTCACGTGACGAAATAAAAGTTATTTTCTCTTTTTTTCTAGCAGTGCAAGCAGCTGTCCACGCCCACGCGGTGGAAGAAAGAGAGAGAAGGAAGCGCTGTTCGGGCCGGCTTGCTGGGTTGTTTTCAAGGCCCCGTCGGCTCGTCATCGCTCCCTGCCCGCAGTCTGCACCGGGGCAGAAATGAACGGTGCCAAATATGCCTCCTTTTTTGTATGTGTGATTTAGGAAATTCTGCCAGCAACTGAGCACAGGCCCGTGGCTGCCTTTGCGTCAGATGACAAGACATTTTTCGGCCACGACTGCTAGCTTTTTTTAAATTGTCCCTAATCGAATCGTCCATATTAACGGGGGTCGTAATAACGAGGGCAACTTGTTTCTCACATGTTTCGGCTGAATTGTATTTTTCAGGTAAACGCAGCTTTACTCAACCCCGTTTAATAACCCCGTGGCTAAACACGCTTACGTGTTTCGAGGAGCCTCAAGCAGCTCCGGTCTTGTTTTGTTTTTTTTTTGTGGGGGGGGGTGGGGGGGGGGGGGGGGGGGGGGTGGGGGGGGGGGAGTGGTGTTGAGGGTCAGTGTGCGTGTGCTGTGTGTTTGCTTGAAAAAGTAAAAAAAAACACTTGCTTGCAGAGCGCCTTCAAACCAAATACTGGCACAGACCGAGGTTGCTCCGAAAGAAAAGTTTGCAACTTCCGCTGCGCCAACACCCACAGGGCAACAATAGGGAGTCCGCGTTTGTTGTGCGACAGAGGCGGTGGCATAGTCCCCAAGAAAATTCTCAGCTCGAGGCGCACGCGACTATGCATGTAGACGCGCCTCAAGCATAGTGGTCAATATGGTTCCGAGCACTAACGCCAAGAGAGAGAAAAAGTAGCCGAAATGTAGCCAAGCGTGAAAATGACATTATCACGAAATAGCCCAAAAGAATTTTTTTAATGAGCACAACGAATTAATCAGGAACAGGAGGCTCCTCAGAACTCGTTCCTAGAGCTTCTAGCGCTCATTTTTTATTTCCGTTTTCTTCTGAAAATCGCAGTCTCCTTCATTTTCTTCATTTCGGTGTAGGAAAGCGGACATTTTCGGTCCTAGCGCTTTGCTTGCTGCGATGGGATTCCCTCCTATATTAATTTATCACTCTTCCTCCGTCTCCTACTTTTCTTTTCTTCAAACTCCCCTGTGCAACGGTGAACTGTTTTTGTTGTTTTTGAACAATTGAGCGATGCTGGTGGCTCGGTACTACTTCTAGAAAAGCAGCGGCTTGATGTCATATGAGCAATTACAGTGAAAGAAAATTTCAGCGACAATTTTATTACTGCAAAACGCATGCATACTCCCTCCCCCCCCCCCCCCCCCCCGCCCTCGAAACACTTATGTACAGAACATACAGTCGAGGACCAAAGTCTGGAGACCATGTGTTTCTGAAACGAAACCGATATTTCTATTATTAGCCACCGGCTGGAGACCGCACCTAATTGTGGAGATGAAAGAACAAAATTTTGACATATACCTCGACAAGTGTTGTCTCCAGCAGCCGGCTAATAGCAGAGCTATTGGCTTCGTTTGAGGAACTTGTGGTCTCCAGACTTTTGTCCCCGACTGTACATCCACAAAAGGAACATCGACCAGAAAACGAGAAACACAGGTAAAACGCAATTACAACAACTGCAGTTCAATTGTAGTGCCATTGGGGGCCCGAGGTTCTAAAGCAAATAACGCAACGCTGATATGCACTGATCACGTGGGCGAGTGAAACTGCCGTGGAAGCTAGCTAGCTTCTATGTCTTTTTTAACTAGCTCGAGTCTAGCTTAAGTTAGGTTTTTCAGATTATTTCGCATATTAGCCTGCCAAAAGCTTCAATAATCTAACATGGCTTAGGGCTATCTGCCACCGTTGTGTGTTTTGTGACAAAAGTAGCAAGATAAATTTATTTGGTGTTAGTTGCGATCATTTCAGTAAATGAAGTTCGGTTCGATATCCGAATTCAATGATATATATGTGATTCGATGAAACGATGTCCACGTATACTTCGGGAATTTACTGGCGCCGCAAAGCCACGGTCGGAACTGGCTTTTAACGCTCCACCAGGCGAAAACTACCAATCTGCGCTATTGACAGCTTCTGCTTTGCACCAGTAACCTACGATGTTCACAGCGTGCTCCGGCCAATAAAGATAGCAGCGTCAGGAAATGGAATAAATATTGCCATTTTTGTACATTATACTATATAGCTGCGTAATAAAAATAGGTGTGAAAAGTTATTATTTTAAGTAACCTGAAATATATCATTTAAAATAGTACTGCGTGACGGTCTAGCTTATCGTTGCTAAAAAGGATAAAGATTAATTTTTGTGCGAACTAGTTATCGCCCAGCATATTGCAGCGGGCGCCTGGAATCTGGTGTGCCGAAGTTGGGAGAGGTGCTGCTGCGTTAAAATTGATTCTATGCTATTTGATGGCTTGTGCTTCAGCTGGAAAAATGCACGCGACGATTCGAAAACTTGTGTTTAAAACGCTGTTTTAAATACAAAAACGTCAGCCTGAAATTTTACGCACTTAAAAAAACGCACCCACAGGCTTGCACGTAATAACACTCCTGCCATTACTGGAAACGGTCCGTGCGTGTTTGAAACATGATATATAATTGTGCCTAAGGAGCCCGTCTCGATTCGGCTGCTTGCTTCAGAAGAGTGCACAAATATTACACGGGGCGTACCCACAAAGCGTTCTCAGAGTGAAGGTTTGACGCAGCTGTGCTAAAAAAATGCGTGGCTGTTCTATATAGCGGCATGTCAATGTGCAGAACCTGCAAGTATGCATAGCGGATAGTATATGTCTGGTAACGGTGTCCAGATTGCCCGCGTCATTTAAAACACTCATACGAATATCTTTGTTCTCCACAACTTAATTTGAAGCCTTTTCGTTAACGTCGAAGTTTTTGATCGATGCGTGGCAAGATTTGTTTTCAGGTCTGGACATAACCTTAGAACAGAATGCCTTTGAGTGCTCCCCAGCTTCTTCATTCAATATTCTCCTAGCGATTTCACGCCTGTGGTCCGGACCTGCGGCCGTGTATTCCGTGACAACTATTCTATAGTTCCCGGCCATTTGATAATAAGTTTTATTCTCGTCTAGTTTTGCTCCGAACCTTCTATGTTGAGTACTATATACGGGCGTTCAACCATGGGCCATTCCTCTCTAGGCCCTGAGTTATGTCCTCAGCAAATCGGAGGCTACTTAATGTCACGATTGAACTCTATCTCCTGCTCTTATCCGAATCCATCGCTCTGTAGGCATCTCGCAAGCGCGATAGACAGCAACGAAAAAAAATAGCGTCGCGTCGATCTACTTTTAATTCGAGGTTCACCACTTTTATGAAGACAAAGCAGTTTCTGCAACCAGGGCCAGCTCTGTTGAACTACGCTTTAATACGCTTGAACAGCGCCTAAATATGTTGTGACGCTCTCGTGAAGTATTTCTTGAAAAGTGGTTTCCATTGACATCAGCTTGGTTGAGATTATTAAAAGCAAGGAAATATGATTCAATATCAGTAGAAATAATCGTTACAAGCATACTGGTGTTAACAAGACCGAAAGCAGTTTTTACATGTGAAGAAAGAGCCTAAATTTGTTTATCTAAGAAGCCGTGACGTCACGGGAGTCATTTTTGGCCGCACAGGCTACCTTCTGCTGCGTACGCGGAAAAAAGTTGGCGATAAGCGGATTACGGAATGCGTATTGCC